>NC_058131.1:149408462-149459275 GCF_016433145.1 Gracilinanus agilis
GTGCATATATATATATATAGTGTAAAAAAATTTTTTTAGATAGTGATGCAGAAAAAACTCATTTTGTTAAAGGTCACATGCACTTAATTAAACTATAATGGCCCTTAGTTTCATGTATGGGCAATTTTTATGTTATTTCAATATTAATATTACTAAACATCTATACAAAAGTCTAGGATAGTTTTTAATTTAAAAATTAGAATTAAAATTTAGATTAAAAAAAAGTAAGTAATAATTTTACCTGTTTTTGATCTTAAGTTTCCAGTAGCAAGAAAATATTCAAACGGTCTTGTAAGATCTAATCCCATACTAAATATCTTCATCAGATTTTCGGTGTTCATAGAGACATTGGTCTTTTGAGCCCTTTTGTCCAAAGCTATTTTAACAGACACCAACCAAGCTTCCATCTTTTCCTGAAATGAAAAAAGGGGAAAAAAAGGCAGTGGAGAGATTAGTATTTCAAAAAAATTAACAATTGCTTTGTAGTGAATACCATGCCAGCACTGAATATTGAATTTTGGGGCTGGAAGGGATTTTAGAAAACATTTATTCTAACCCCCTTATTCTATAGATAAAGACCCTAAAAAAGAGATAAAGTGACTTACCTATATCACTGAAAAATGAGCAGCAGAACTTAAGAATCTAGGTTCTAGGTCTCCTGATTCTCAGTGCAGAGCTCTTTAATACTGACTCATGTCTGAAGAACTATAAAAATCCTTTCAAATGCCACCTCCACAGGGACATCTAGGTAGCACAATGGCTAGAGCACTAGGCCTAGAGTGGAAAGGACCTGGGTTCAAAATGTAAGGATGGGATTTGTGCAAGGGGGATGGGACAAAAGGAGCCAGAGGAGTGGCTGACTGTTGGTGACAGTTGAGACCAGAGAGAATTCTGGGAGATTCTCCGGAGGAGGAATGAAAGGAGGACTTCCAGCAGAGGACTGAGAGAGGGAGGAGAACATCTCAGCTCGAATCCAGTCCTGTGGGCTTCCTGAGGATCTTTCTTTGGACACTGAAACCCCGATTCCCAAGGTATCCCATTGCTTATCAGCCAGCAAGACTTCAATCATCAAGTCAGCTAAGCTTGGGACTCCATTTTGGGAGCAATCTCTTGGGCTCCTTCTCCCATTACCCAACCTTGCTGAGAGACCCTTTCCAGTCTAACTTACAATTATGGAAAATGATAGTTATAGAAACAGAAGGAGAAGAGGCAAGGGAAGAAGCTTGGGAGTGGGAAACCCAAAGGTTCCCACCCGAGTGACGGACCCCACAGAAATAGAGAAAAGGGCACCCCAAAATCCCTCTGTCCTTCACACCCTTTCCCTAACCCCTGAATTGTGAATAATAAAAGACATTCACTAGTCAGATAGTGTTCCAGAGTGCCTGAGAGACAACAAGGGAGGAGGGAACCACAGGCTGGCTGCCTCCATCTTGAAGCCAGACCACCTGCTATGAAGTTGAATGATCTTGGGGGGAGGATTGCGTGAACCCTGCCCTCATTCAGAATCAGATTGGGGTACCACATACCTCATCTTATAGGGAAGCCTTGCCCCTAACTCCTGTGGGGTGGCACAACCATCCAGGTCACCCAGTTTTAGGGTGACACCCCCTCAAAGTCTCCCAGTGTTTATTCAGCAGGAGGGGAGAGCTAGAAGAGAGTCTCACCCTCATAGACTTTCTCTCTCTCCCTTCAATCATCTGCTTATTATTACAAAAACTAACTGCAGACATGTCCTAGCTGTGTGACCCTGGGCACGTCACTTATTCCCAATTGCTCAGCCCCTGTCACTCTTCTGTCTTAGAACTGATATAAGAGGGCAGCTAGGTGGTTTGGTGAATTTAGAGCTGAGCCTGGAAAAAGGAGGTCCTGCACTCAATTATGACCTCAGACATTTCCTAGCTGTGTGACCCAAGAACGTCACTTAACTGTTTGCCTAGCCCTTACAAATCTTCTGCCTTGTAACTGATATTTAGTCCTGACTCTAAGACAGAGAATAAGGGTTTAAACATTTTTTAAAAAGAACTGATTCTAAGAAGGTAAGGTTAAAAAAAAAAAAGCCACTTCTTCATTAAAGCCTTGCCTGATCTCCTACCAGGAATAACCTCCTTCTGCAGATCACACATAGCAGTTAATTCAGTGACTTTCTAATGCATTTAACATCGAAGTATTATTTATTCACAATAATGCCTTATCTTTATACCAGAATGTCAGGTCCATAAAGGGAGAAACTTTATTTTATCTAACCCTTGGTATCTCCCTCAGGTAGGAATAAATCAATATTTTGGTTGTTTCCAAATATTGGGCTAGTATGTTTCAGAGTAAAGAAAAACAATCATTTCTAGATAATGGACATTACTGGGGGAAGGGGAAAGGCGAGAGCAGAGATGTGGATAATAAAGGAGAACGTAGCCGACCTTTGTTTCTACACTAGAAGAGCCTGTAAACCTTATGAAAGACTGGCCCTCTCTGTACCCAGACTTGCTTCCGTACTGCCGAGCTGTGAACACACATGATATGCCATTCAGGAAAAGAGCCACAAAAAAGCCACTTCCTGCACACCAGGGCTTAGAGTGCTGCAAGAGGCCTGGAAAGGGCCTGCTTCTTCCTCTAAACACTCTGCATATGCTTAGTCATAGTTCAGCAGCTGGGGGAGTGGAGAAGGAAGGGGTCCTACAGGAAGCAAGGAAAAATCCAATGGCTCCCACAGAATCAGAAAGTGAAGCAGTCTTTTCTTCTTGCAAAAAAGTCAGCTCTAGAACTCATTTCTTCCCATCTGGTGGCCCTGGTTTACCCTTTTAACCTCTTCCATCCCCTTTTCAATCTCATTCCTTACTCACTGGCCCTAATTCTAGTGTTTAGGGGCATACTCAGAGCTCCCCACCCATAAAAAAACCAACTTTCACTAAATCCTACCCTCTGCACACTGCCACCATTATCTTCCTTTACACAGCCAAACTCCTAGAAAAAGCTAAAAAGCTACTTAAACAGATTGTCCCAACTTGCTCACCTCCCACTCATTTTTCAACCCCTTGCAGATTTCAATATTGTCTTTTAACTCAAAACTAGGGGTAACTATATGGCTTGGTGGATAGAGTATGTGGTTGGGAGCTAATCAGACCTGAGTATTAGTGGTGTGACCTTGGGCAAGTCACTTAACCTCTGTCTTAATCCACTGGAGAAGGGATTGGCAAAGCATTTGGGTCAGGAAGAGTTGGACACAACTAAACAACAATCTCTGCAGTTATCAGTAATCTATGTTGTTATTAAAAATGAGGAAGGCAGATATTAAAAGGGAGAATAGTATTTTAATAAAAGCCATGCTGATAGAGATAAAAATCATTAGACCACGTGCCTGTAAGTATTCAAACTCCCACCTCAGCCATTTTACCTTTTCATACCTTCCCGCACCCAGGTAGCTAAAAAGAGACCGCCCATCTGAACTTCAGGTGTCTTATCCCCTCTCTTACATCATCACACTTCCTGTCTGCCATGAGGAATCATGGGAAATGTAGTTTTAAGGTCCCCCACAGGTCCCCAAAAGTTTGTCAAACCCTATACTGATACATATATTGAGGCTTAATCCTTCCAAATAGAACCCCAGGTGATTTTAACTAACACATCTATTAGGTGCTGAATATGGCCATCTAGCCTTACCCTGCCTCCTTAAGTCTTTATAAAGACTGTTCTCTTGGGTTATTCCTTCTTAGTCCCCAATCTCTATGCCCTGGGCTCTCTTTTCCCCTCTCTTCTTTCTTGTGGTTATTCCATTAGGTCCTGTGGGTTCCATTGGGAGCTCTATGCAGATGAATCCCAGAGGGACAGCCAATCCCAATCTCTCTTTTGAGCTCCAGGGCCACCTCATCAGCTGCCTGCTGGGTACCTGCAGCTGGATGTCCAAGAGGCATCTTGAACTCAACACGTGCAAGAGAAGTCATTCTCTTCCCTCTCAAAAGGCTCCCTTTCCCTCATTTCCATCTGTGCTGGAGGCTCCCTCCTCCTCCAGGAACCCAGCTCTGCCATTTCAAAGTCCCTCCCTCACACCAGAGATTGTTCCTCCCTAGCTTCTCTCACACACACTCCCACCTTCCATTAAACAAGAGCCATGCTGGCTCTGGCTCTTGGAATGTCTCCCTTTCTAAGTGACTTCTCAGGTTCTAGTCCCCACCTTTTAAGCTCTTACCATCTGTTTTACAATCCCTCCTGTGTACTGGTTCCAAGGCAGAAGAGTGGAAAGGGCTGGACAATGGGGATGAAGTGACCTGCCCAGGGTCATGTAGCTCAATCCACTGAGCCACTGAAAAGTTTTTCTTTTCTTAAATCCATTTTCCAGGTGTTAAATTGACATTCCTAAGTGTAGTTATAACCGTGTCACAACCCTGCTTAAGAAACCCAACCGGCTCCCTTTTCACCCTAGGACGAAGCACAACCGTCTGCTTGTGAGGCCCCCAACATGCTGCCTCCAGCCCACCTTTCCAGGCTTGCTGTTTCTTTCTCCTTCGCACACTCTACATTCCAGCCAGGTTGGACTACGGAACTCATCAGCATGTGTAACATGCTATCTCCTGCCTTTCTGTATGTTCTACGCCTCTAAAAAGCCAGGCCTGTCATTGTACCTGTCATTGTACCTGTTTCATAGGGGATCTTGGGAACTTTGCACAACTTGTATCTATCACTTTGGGCCCAGAATCACATTCACTGCAAATCAAACGTTAAAGAAAATTTGGAAAAAAATGTGGCTTGGTGTAGTTTGCATTTGGAAGATAAGAGATAAATGTCCAAAGTGTAGAAAGTATCAAATTACCTTTAAAAACATAAGGATGAGTCTCCCTGGGGTGAGAACTTCCTGATTCATTAAGCTATCAGGATTTTCCTCCATACATTCCTCTTTGGCAAAAGTAAACAACTTCCGAGTCATGAGACAAAGCACATAAAACTTTTCTTCGTTGGATTTCAGATGGATACACACACACTGACTGTTAAATAAAAAGAAAAAAAATTCAGAGGAAATCAACCATGGATACCGCCTGCTGATACTCTAATCAAACTCATTAACATATACTAAAAAAAAAGAAAGTGTGTATGTATATATGTATATATTTGCTCCAGTTGTCTTGTTTTATTCTTTATTCTGTGGACCAGAAAATCCACTGGATCAGTTACTGATTCATATTTTGTAAAAACCTATTATAAATACAAGCACACGGAACTGTAATGTCACTGGCACAGGGACCTCCTGGCTTCCATACTGGGGTCAGCGGAGGCCTGGCTGGAGCCGTCAGGTGCAGTGAGTTGCCTGGGCTCACATGGCCATCAAGTGTCAGAGGGAGGATCCAAAGCCAGAATTTCCCACTCTGAGGTGGGTGTACAACACTACAACCGTATCTCCGATACATAATCATCATAAAAATCCCACCCAAAACATGCATTGAAACACAGTAACAATATTTTGCAAGAAAATACATACTTTAATAGAAATTCTGCAGCTTGTTCGTTTGTGTACCAATCAGGAAGGCTGAGCTTTACCCTAAAACGTTCTCCCAAGTAGTTAAGGACCTGCTTTTGTGTAATACAACCTTCTTCCATTACAATTCTTAACATCTGAGAAATACAGTTCCTAAAAAATGAGTTCTCCTCTCTTCCCTTGATCAGCTCCTGAAAAATTTGGTAATCAGAAAAGGCAACCAATGCCTAGAACAGAAAAAAAAGTTTATTATGAGTGACCTACCAAATAAAATATAGAATTCACTTTGCAGAGTCTGAATGAAGCTTTGGATTCTTGTGAGAAAAATGCCCATACCTTGAGTACAAATCCCAGAGGAAGAAAAAATAATTCTTTATGATAAATAAAATTCACCATCACCGAGCCATTTTCCAAGTAGTGAAGGTTCATGTTGATAGCAGTGTGCTCATCCCTAACACAATGCATTGATATTCCTGCCCAAATAAGCAAAACAAAGTCAGAAACTCGGAGCCCTGGCACCATACTTGACTATAACTCAAAAGCAGTATGTATATATCTGGGAGGATAGAAGGGATAGACAATTTGAGTTAACAATTTCATAAAGACATGGAACAGTCTGATCGCTGATACAGACAGTTCTTGCTTCACGTAAACTCACATTCCAAAAAGGACCCACGTTAACTTTTCTGTACAGTCCTGGGCTCTCTGTCTGCTCCTGCCTCTCTGCTAGGTGCTCCATGGCTTCTCCCCAACTCCAAAACAACTACCACAAAACCAGTTGCCTTCAAGTCCCTCCCTTGCCAAATGAGAGGGTTGGATGAAGTGGCATCTGATGTGCCCACCAGCTCTGTGATGTAAAATAAAGTATCTTGCCTTTGGAGGAGGGGAACCACATTTACTACAGAGTATGTTCTATTATACAAAGAGTTGCCTTTGTATTTTAATATATGCGACCAAGAGAACACAAGTGAATTCCATTAGAGTAAGGAAGGAAGCTGAAAATAGAACATGATTCATTTTATAGTAGAGCAATATGGCCTAAAATTCACAACGGAAAATAAATTAGATAGTGAATCTACTTTCTCTTAGGAGTGTTGCAGATGAGATTCCTATTAGATACTGGGAAATGCAGCAGAGGAAAAGAACCCCTGGACTAAGAGAAAAAAGATTAACCTCGTCTCAACTACATCACATCTAGAGAAATGGTTTTGGAACATTCATAAGATAAAGGAGTTGGGCTAATCTACAAGGTCCTTTGTCTATTTGCCTGCCTGGCTGTCTCTCTCTTTCTCTCTCCCCATATGTATGTGTGTCTACATGTGCATATGAACTCAGATCTATCTATTTGTAGACATATATAAGCAGAGGAAATTTTGAGAAGTCAGAAAGTTCTTTCTTATGCTGAGCTAAAATCAAACAGCTAGCAGTATGTGACAATGCACTGTGAAGTCTCTGTCCATGAAGTGTTCAAGTACAGGCTTGCTGACAATTTCCTAAGGATGGTGAATTATAAAGACGTCTAGGACAAAAGTTGGAATTGATGAGTATCAAGGTCCCTCTTAACTTTTAATAATGAAATATTTGCTAAACCAGAGTCACACAAAATAAAAAACAAGAACCAATTTGGATAAACTTTCTATTTCATTTAATCATATTAACATCTAACTTGGAGTTTTCTTTCACTAAGCTAACACCCGAGTATTTGTTACTATCATTCATTACTCACCATAATGGGTATAGCCAGGGCCTCTGGTTTTCCATTTTGGTCTTATCATTGCAATGGGAAAATTTCTCCGTGGCATAATCAGCATCCTGATAATTTTTTCAATACCATTTATTATAAAATAGCCTCCCATCTCCTATCAAAGAAATCAGAGAGAGGTTAATACCATGAGGCTACACAGACACATACATTCATATCTATATACAAATGCATATATATGAAATCAAATACACTCCAAATCATTAGAAAGAGAAATGTACATCAAAATATATTTGAGGTTTTCACCTCACACCCAGCCAACCAGCAAAGATGACAAGTCAATGTTGGAAGGATCGTGAAAAGAAAGGCAAAGTAGTGCATTATTGGTGGAGCTGTGAAGGAAGGAAGAATTATGCAAATAAACTGACTAAAATGCCCGTTCCCTTTCACGTAGAGACTCAATTATTGGCTTGAGAAAGCCATTGATGAAAGGAAAATCTGCAAATAAAAAAAATCTATAACTGTTTTTGTGATAGTAAAGAATCAAAAACTAAGTGGATGACCATCAATTGGAGAATGGCTAAACAAATATTTGTTCATGAATGTATATGACTTGTGCAATAAAAAATGATGAAATGTGTTGAATACCAAGAAGCATGGGAAATTCTATGTGAACTAATGCAGAGTAAAGGAACTAAAAGTAGGTAAAAAACACACAGTGACTACGACAATTTAAACACGAAGTACACAACACCAAAAACAAATCAAAAGGGAATGTGGGAAAATCATAAAGAACACACATGAATGTAAGAACAAGTAAGAATGGATATAAGAGGATATATGCCCAGCCCATCTCTTGTTAAGAGGTGGTGAGATCCACAAGTGTTGCACATATTTTCAGATTTTTTTTGATGTACTGATCAGTTGTGCTCTCCCCAGCCTTTTGTCTTTAAAAAATACTATATTAGATGAGATGGCCCTCTGAGAAGGGGATGGATTCTGGGAAAAACTATGTTGATGTAAAAAAAAGTATCAATAAAAATTTGTTTTTTAAAAAGTGAGTAATAAGTTAGATAGAAAATTGGGGAAAACAAACTTTAAAATAAGATTTTTAATGCATTAAATATTTCTCTCCATTCTAAATTATTTATCTTATTTTACCTCTGCCTCTTCATGGTGCTCAATAAGAGATTTTGGAGGAAGATTATATAAATTGCACAGCTTAGACTTCACCATAATAGGAATATAGCCAAGGGATTGTTTAATAATTCCTTTTGGGTTCCCATTCACAGACCAGCTGATATCAGCCTAATGAAAAACAGAAGAAAAAAATTAATTAGCCAAGATTAAAAATATGTGATCAAATAACTGGAATGACAAAAGTAACCAAGAGGCTCATTTCAAACCATTAGCATAACAATTCCATAGTGGGGGTCAGGGGTAATGCAGTTCTAACTAGATGATGATGTTTTAGACTTCTAAAACACCAACTCCTAAATGATGTTAAGCAGCTCAGCTAAGTGTGAAATTTATACATATTAGGCACATGAGATATATAACTGCTCATTCATTTGCTATTTAGTCATCGTCATTTACTTACTGTCAGTTTTCCCCGATATGTACTTCTCCGACCTCGACATTCTGCTGGGTAGACTTTCAACTCTTTGCAGATGCTCCCCTTAGGGACCATTGGAGGACTAACGACAGCATCCACAATAGCAAGAGTGATCCGTTCATCTTTGAAGGCAAATTCCAAGGGTGGAATGGCCTGCAATACAATATTATTTTTCTTTACTTTGCATTTTTGAAGACCTTTCCCTCAGACTTACTAAGTCCATCAGTCCCAAGTGCACTGATAGGTTCTTATTGTTTCCGAAAAAGGAAATAAGCTCATTTAGAACTGATATAATTCAGAACTTCATAATACTTAAAAGCTATCCAAAGGAGAATGGTCAGGCACTAGAGGCAATGTGTTCCCCTCTAATGGAATGCACAACTTTTTAAATGTGAAAAACATTATTCATATCCATTCATATTTCTGAACCCTCAGAAGTAAAGATAGTGACAGGGAGATTAGGTTTATAGTGAAAGGGAGAATGAAGTTAGAATCCTCTCTTAGTGACGTCAGGAGACAGTTTAACAAAAATTCTTCCTTTAAGATTTAAACTCCCTCAGTTCTATTCTTTCATAATTTGAGACTTTTGTATTCTCATCCAGTTTCTTTCTTTCCTTTTGTTTCTATTGAAGAGGTAAAGGAAAACTGAAGTCACCCTTCTTCCCAAAGTTAACCCATTAACCGTGCCCTTGGTCCCATCCTCTGCTGAGCCTTTCATACCATCATCTCCTCTTGGAATATTTTGAATTTACTCTTCTTTTAAATCTCTGCCTACTTCTATAAGCATAAAGGCACCATACCAAAACATATCTTCCTCCTATTAGTAACAGAGTTACGAATAACTCTGTGTTACTTCCTCATTTTTATTGCTAATTTTTTTGGAAGTGTATATATACTCTGTTGCTTTCATACACTTATCATTCACACACTTCTCAAACCCTTGTAATATGGCTTCTGCTCAATCCCTCCTTAATTCCATCTTTGAGATCATTACTCTATCTTGCAGGTTGTGTGGTACAATGAAACATGCATCAGAGTTCAAATTCTGATGATTTCTAGCTATGAAACCACATAGTTCTTTTGGGCCTAAGTTTGAGAAATAAATGAAATCCAAATACCATTTCACTGTGTGGCTGAAATGAGATGCTGGAATATAATGTACTTTGGAAACTTTAAATATCAGCTTTTATTAGGTATTTTTGTCTTATCCCCTTACCAGACTGTAAATTTCAAGGGGTCAAGACTCTCCAAGGCAGAAGAGTGGTAAAACCTAGGCAATGGGGGTTAAGTGACTCTCTTAGGTTCACACAACTATGACACATCAGTACCCAGGTCCTCTAATTTCTGGGCCTAGCTCTCAATCCACTGAGTCACCAAGCTGCCACCAGGGCTATCTATGTCTTCTTAACTTTGTATATTCCCCTGAACATGAATTAAACAAACATTTATTAGGTGCTACAATATGCACACAAGGTGCTGATGCTGATACAAAAGCCAAAAAATGAAAGTAATTCTTGTCCTCAAAGAATTTATATGTTATTGGGAGCAAGAAAGGAAACAATGTAGACACATAATAAATACTGCTAAATGAATGGGGGAGTGAATGCCAACCTGCAAATACCCCTTGCTCAAAATATCCCTTAGCATTGTGTTAAAGGTAGATACAAGCATAGATTCAACCATCTCTTTCTCAAATAAAACAAACCTACCTTTCAATAGCTCCCTATGACCTTTAGGCTAAGACAAGTAAATAGCATTTATTCTGGCCTATGAGCCAGAGATGGTGCTAAGTACAGCTGATACAAAGAAAGGCAAAAGTACGAACTTAAGGGACTCATAGTTTAGGAGAGGACATTCAAACAATTCTCTTCAAACAAGATAAATACAAGACAAAATGTGAATTGTCACAAAGGGAAAGAACTTAGATTAAGGAGGTCTGGGAAAGGATTCTTGCAGAAAGTGGGGCATTAGCTGACTAGCATTATCCAGGATACAGAAATGAGGGAGAAAACTCCAGGGGTTGGGGTGTTGTAAGAGCCGGACACAGCCAGTCCAAGTGTCTGGAGGAGGGAAATGCAGTTTCTTCTCTCAAGTAGAAAAAGGCCGGTGTTATCAGACTGCAGAGTATGTAATAAAAACGGTAAGGTAGCATACAAACTCTTACGCCTGATAACCCTAACAATTTTGCTCCGGACTCCCTTGGCACACTTATTTCACATCTTTCTTCCATTCCAGCCAAAATGGACTATTAGCTGTTGGGTGAGGCGGAGAAAACATTATATATCCAGTCAGAACTGAACCCCTTCCTTATCTCCAGGGCTCAAAATTCCTATCTTCTTCTAGGTATCAGTTCTCGGCTTCTGTCCCGACCCTTAGGGCCCTGAGCCCTCACGCGGAAACTGAGCGGGGCAAGCGCTTTAGCCCACCTGGTGCAGCGCGAGGCTGGGGGTGGTGGTGATTGAAAGGGAAAGGTTTGGACGCGAGACCAGGGGCAGGGAGTGGGGGGCGAGACCTGGAGGGGAGAGCGTGAGATAGTGGGGAGGGAGATGGTTGGGAAGGAGGAGAAGATCAGGACACAAAACCAGGTTACTAAGTTACGGAGTGGGGCGGTCATCTGCTCACCTGCACCGCGTGGCTGAGTCCCTCTCGCATAGCATAATTGAAGGACTCGATGTGTGCCCGCGTGAGTTCTTGCAAAGTGGGTAGCTGCTGCTCTTTGGGGAGCCCATAGCCCGGTTCAGTCAAGTGTTTCAGGCTGGGCCCAGTGGGCAAATTCCGCCACTTACAACCAGGATCCATGCCGGAACCAGCATGGGAGAAATGAACTACAGCTGCTCGAGACCCCGGAAGGCAGTTCGTCACAAACTCCCGACCCCCTCTTGTGGCATTCTGGGAAATGTAGTTTTAAGGAGGAAGAAGCAAATCGTCGGACCTGCACTCACTCCGCCCCTAAAAAGTATACCGGAAAACTACAAGTCCCAGGAGCTCCTGTGCGCTGTACTTTCAGTTTTATTTATTTATTTTTTGAGAGTTGGTCCGGAATCGCGCTCGCTGTTTTTAGAAGGGAGTTTATGTAGGTGTCTAAGCACGAGTTACTGTGTACGCCGCGGGGAACCTTAAGTAGAGTTCAGTGTCCCCTATATCTATGTGAGTCTGACAGTTCAACTATTTCTTGGGAGTCCACGAGTGTGGATTGCCTTCTGCTGTTGTGACTACTTTCACGTTCTGTCAAACTTTTCCTGAATTGAGATTCGGATTCTCATCCCAGGCTGCTCTTCCTTCTCTACAAAACTCAGTTTCTCTCTTTGTAAAATGGGTATAATCCTGTCTGACACAAGGGCGCTTTGTGTGGAATTACGAAGGAAAGAAAAGGCTTTTTGGCTTCTTGGAAGGGATGTCAGTGAATGACCCAAAGTGCTTACTGCCTGTGTCTAGATTAGAATATTCCAGCATGCCTTTAGATTATATTATAGCAGGCCACTCTTGATTTAGGGGTTTTCCAGTCTAACTCCTTCATTTAACAGATAAGGAAACTTGAGTCACACAGCTAGAGAGTCAGGATTTGAACTCCTATCTTTAGACATCTAGATACAATCATCTTTCTAGGGCATTTTTAGATCTGTGACTCCTTCCTTTGAATTAGACTTTCAGATCACTCTGTTTTGCACTACTCTGGGAAGCCATAATTGAGAAGGTTTAAAAGATCCTCTCAATTTTTGCTTAAATAAAACAGCCACAATCTCTTTAACTCACCATACATATAAATCATATTTCATTAAAATTTTTTTATTTTTATTGTTATGCCAAACACATTTCCATATTATTCATTGCTGTAAGCACACTCATACATAACCAGAATCCCAAAATAAAACCATAACTACACTGATGTGAAAGATGACTCTAACAGTTCATTCTCTGGAGGTGGATAGCATTTCCTGTCATAAGTCTTTCAGGATTGTCCTAGAATCATTGCATTGCTGAAAGGCCACTACCTCCCCCCCCAGCAATGCTACACAAATTGAAAGATTGCCATTGGTTTCTGTGAAGAAGTGGGGGTGACAGGAAGTGATGTGGAAAAGAGGAGCATAAAAGAAGAGACCAGCATGGTCTAGGGGTCTTTCCTTCCTGGTGTTTGGAGAGATTGGTTTTGGGAGATTTCCTTCCTGGCGTCTGGAGGGGGTGGCTGAGATTCCTGCCTTGGCTTTGGAGAAGGCTGCACTGGTGGACACTGGGACTTCTGGCTGAGGATTCCTGGGAAATCCATGTGGAGATGAGGGTCTTGGGAAATCATGTGATGTCAGTTAGTTTAATTATTGATATAGTCAAATATACTGATAATTTTTCTAATATTAAACCAGCCCTGCATTTCTGGTATAAATCTAACTTGGTCATAGTGAGTAATCCTTGTGATATATTGTTATAGTCTCCTTGCTAGTCATCTTATTAAAATTTTTTGCATCTATATTCATTAATGAAATTGGCCTATAATTTTCTTTCTCTATTTTTGTTCTTCCTGGTTTGGGTAACAGTACCATATTAGTTTTATAAAAAGAATTTTGTAGGATTCCTTCTCTATTTTCCCAAATAGTTTATATAACATTGAGATTAATTGTTCTTTAAATGTTTAGTAGAATTCACTTGTGAATCCATCTGGTCCTGGGGATTTTTTTCTTAGGAAGTTCTTTGATAGCTTCAATTTCTTTTTCTGAGATGGAATTATTTAAGGATTATATTTTCTCTTTTGTTCATTTGGGCAACTTGTATTTTTGTAAATATTCATCCACTTCACTTAGATTGTCAGATTTATTGGCACTTAATTGGACAAAATAGCTCCTAATGATTGCTTTAATTTCCTCTTCATTAAGGGTGAGTTCCCCCTTTTCATTTTTGATACTGATTATTTGTTTTTCTTTTTTTCTCTTTATTTTTATTTACTTATTTATTTTTTATTTTTTTAAACCCTTAACTTCTGTGTATTGACTTATAGGTGGAAGGTGGTAAGGGTAGGCAATGAGGGTCAAGTGACTTGCCCAGGGTCACACAGCTGGGAAGTGTCTGAGGCCAGATTTGAACCTAGGACCTCCCGTCTCTAGGCCTGGCTCTCAATCCACTGAGCTACCCTAGCTGCCCTTAGATACTAAGATAATCCTGCTGAGGTAAAGGTCTTAACACAATTTTTCAGCAATTCTTAATTATCTATAATACTATTACCTCCAGAATCAAATATAGCTCTTTTTTGGTATGTAAGTCTCTTGGCAGCCTGGCCTCTGCCTACTTTCTCAATGTCCTTAGATATTCCCTTCTAGCAATACTAGCTTACTCATTGTTCTTCATATATGACACTGCATATCCCACCTTTGTGTCTCTGTACACCCTTCCTCCTCAATTCTACCTCTGATCCCTAGTTTTCTTCAAGATTCAGCTCAAGTTTCATCTTCTTTATGAAGCCTTTTTTGATTTTCCTTCCTTACCATCACCTCCATTTCTCTCATGCCTTCTTCAAATTACCTTGTATTCCCAGCCCTTTAAAAAAAATCCTTACCTTCCATCTTAGAACCAATAAGTATTGGTTCCACAATAGAAGAGCAGTAAGGGCTAGACAATGGAGGTTAAATGCCCAGGTCACACAGCTAGAACGTATCTGAGGCCAGATTTAAATCCAAGACCTCCCATCTCTGGGCCTGTCTCTCTATCCACTTAGCCACCCAGCTGTCCTTCTTATATTCTTTTTGATAGGTTATGTAGATAGTCACACATGTCCTTATTTCCCCCTGTAGAGTGTAAACTCCTTGGGGACTGGGACTTTTTCTCTTGACTTTATATACCTAACCCTAAGCATTATGTCTGGCACATAGTAAGCACATAAGTATTTACTGATTAACTATTGATTCCTCAATGCCCAGGTCTTTATTCCTCACACAGGTGGGACTTAAGACCTAAAAAAAACCACTGTGTGACTCTTGGGCAAGTTACTTCACTCTGAAACTCCTTATCTCAGTGATTCCCAAAGTAGGCGCCACTGCCCCCTGGTGGGTGCTGCAGCAATCCAGGGGAGTGGTGATGGCCACAGGTGCATTTATCTTTCCTATTAATTGCTATTAAAATTTTAAAAATTAATTTTCAGGGGGCTAAGTAATATTTTTTTCTGGAAAGGGGGTGGCAGGCCAAAAAAGTTTGGGAACCACTGCTATCTGTTAAAAGGGATTGAACTAGATGACCTCTCAGGGGCCCTCTATACTTCTATGGTCTCTGAATGTATTAAACTGTCTTCTCTTTAGATATATACATGTAGAGATAGGAGTTACTCCCATTTTCCAGAAAGTGATCTCTAATTTATCAAATTAAATTTCAGGTGTAAAATAAGGCATATAGATGTATATGTGTACATATATATTTTTGACAAGACCTATGAGAGACTTAGTTTTGACTGATGTTTTTTCAAAGGAATTTGTTTTGTTTTGGGTTTTCTTCCCTCCAAGGTTTCGAGAGAGAGAAAACAATCAGTTAAAATCTACTTTACACATTATCTATGACCATTCTCTTTAAACTCTTGGTTGTCCAGCTGTGATGCATGGAAACCAGAATCTTTTTAATGATAAATCCATTAGTGCTAGATTCTCTTCATTCAGAGTGATTGAGTACTTTCCTGAAGGACATTTAGAATAGTTGATAAAAAACAATCTTTTGCCACTCCCCTGCTATTAAGTGGCTAGCAAAGTTGGCCACTGTGCCATTTAAGTGCTACCAGATGTGCTCAATGTGAATGTAATTCTTTTAAGGAAATAGCAACCTGCAAAGCAATATTATTGTGGAGTAGATGTTGGTATAATATACTGGGAAAGAGGCACTTACAAGCATAGAAGATAATTCCTATTCATACATAATACCACCTTAGATTTATATATGCCACCACTAAAGAGTAAATAATCTGCAATTTCACAAATGTGCATATTTACATTCATTGTAATAGCTTATGTTTTTAGTTAATTATTCTGCCTTAAGGCCATTAGTTGCCATGAGCAAATTAAAATAATTGTAATTTCCACAAATGTATGGATTTCATAGTGGAGACTTAGGCTTGAACTCTTTCCCATGATGATATTTTTCATTCAAGGCACAAAATTATACTTAAAACAATTAACTGTCTTCTATAATAAAGGCTTAAATAAGAATCCTATGCAACATATTTGCCCGTTGTTCTTCTCTGCTGTTCATGTGTCTAAGCCTGCCTTCTTTATAAATAATCCAAGGCATTATTTTTCCTCAATAAATCTTCTTGAGGTAGACTGGGGCAGGAAACAACCTAATTCACAAGAAAGTGAGCCGCTAAGGCACAGAAAAACTGACTAATGCAACGTCACATAGATAAGCATAAAACCAGATCTGGAGCCCAAGGCAATATTGATCCCTAATTTGGTGGTCTTTCTACTAGATGACATGTATACAGCTGGGTTATTCAGAATAAGTTTTACAAAGATGGGTGGCTATGCCTTTCCTTTGTTCTACAACTAAGCCTTGGAATGCTTGTGAAATCTGAAATACAGTTATCTTTATAAACTTAAAACCACCTACTGAACAAGGTGTGATTTAACAAAATGAAAACACAGAACCCAATTCATTTATTAGATATCCATGGTTTTGAATTAGAATCCCTGGGAAGCATCCAAGATGCATGAATGTCCTCAATTCATCTGCATTTTGAGTAAGGTCTGCATTTATTATCAGGGCTAAAGCATTCCTAAATGTTATGGAAACTTATGTTCAAAGGAGTTTTTCAAATCAGTGATAACAGAATCCTGATAGCACTTAAAAAATATGCAGTGATCTTGATTCTAGAGGACCAGAAGTGTGCTGGAGCCACCTCTAAGAGGCTTGAAAAGGCCATTGTTACATTTTCAGTGTGGGTATTTTCACCTAAGAAATCAGCACTCTCACAAATCAAGGCTTGAATTACTGTTCTGTGGATTGTTTAGACTTAAGAAAGTGTTAATAATTCAGAATGCATTAGATCACGTGTTTTTAAAACTGGAGAGCCTGGTTGTTAAATGTTTACCAGCATACCCCTGTATCACTCTATAATCTTATTGCTTGAGTGCAGCAAGAATGAAGTAGAAGGCTCGGACAATAAAGTTAACAGCAGACTTGACTGTAGGCTAATTAGTAATTATAATTGTGGCAGTCAGTTATGGTAACTGGCATTTATATAGGCTTAAATGTTTTATATTCATTATTTTGAGTCTCATAATATTCCTGCAGACCAATGACGAATCCTGCTACCTACCAAAGGAACGAATTTGGTGCAGAAGGAGATGTATGTTTTGGACATGACCTATGAGAGAATGTTTTGCCTATGACATTTTTAAAGAGGAATTTAATTTATTTTTGGTTTTCCCCTCCAATGGAAATAGAGGGGAATGAATGTAAATGAATGTAAGAGAGAGAGAGAAAGTTTGTTAATTAAAAACACAAAATTAAAGAAGTATAGCAGTACTTGTTCTGGTTACTATTCTTGCTATGCTAAGACAAGCTTAAGCGCTATTGCTCCTTTGAAGAGGGAAAAATTAAAGGTGAAGGGCCAGTTTAAGAATCTACACAGACATCATAGAAATTTCTGGCTCCTGTTCATGATCTCAGGCCATGTTCCCTTCTTTCCTCAAAATGCCTGCCAGTTACCTCTGGTTCAAAAACTTAATCGAACAGTTGCTTTATGGCCTCCAAGATATACTTTTATTAGTACTGATTTTGTTTCTCTCAAGAACACAAGTACTTCATTATCTTTACAACTACAGGGTGCCTGGTTTCTGAATCCCCAAATCCCTGTGAGAAATGACACAATCAGGCCATATTCCAAGCAATTCAATAAACATTCCATTGCTGAAGGCTGGACTTTGCTTCTTCTGTTAAAATAATGCATTCCAAAGGAATGTAACATTTTACTATCATGTGTTCAAATTCTGCTACTTAAAAAAAAATCCAAAAAACCCCATCTCATTGTACAGTTGTTTTATTGTGCCAAGAATGAGAGATACAGCGTGCCTCAGACCTAACACTGCACAACGGCTATGAAAAAGACATTTCGTGTTACTGTAAGAGGAGGGTCATTTTCTTATCAGACCATTTGCATAAGCCTGACTGTCATTTCCTAAATGCTATCAAAAGGTCTTTTTGCTAATCTTTATCCCTACTGACATTCTAAGTGCATGAATGACACATTAAAGACAAATATGATCTCAAAACTTCCAACCTGCTACTCATTTGGTCTCCTGATGAATCCTCCAAAGAGAGGAAACATAAAAAGGGACAGAGTCAGCTTTATAAGTCTAAAATACAACTAAATTAAAGGGAAAAAATGAGGGTGGGGATGGAGAGGAGAGACTGGCAGGGGAAAATCCTTTATGTGCCGTGTGGACTTCTGAAAGCCATCTCCCCCTCCCTTTTTTCAAAGGAGACTGCTCCAGTTGAGTGATTCACCAATCTCTAAAAACAGTTCCCACAGTGCTTTGCAGCACAGGTAGGTAGTCAGAACTGACAGAATAATACTTAGAGCCCAAGGGGGAAGAGGTAAAGGTAAAGTCATGGATAGTGGAGTTACTGACCTGGAAATTCAGAGAGATGTTGGAAGAGTAGGAACAAATTCATTGGGAAGAAGGATGTCTACTTTTTCAAAATGCAGAAAACATTACTGAGAGGAATTTAAAAAAAATTTAAAAGAAAATCATTAAAATGAGATTTTGACAATACTCTTCAATAAGTTAGCTTAAAATAAGGATCTTCTGTATGTTAATTTAAAAAATAGATCTCAACCCAATCTGGTAAGAAATGAAAAGATGCTATTTTTTGTTCATTGATATGGGGTCAGGTGGAGGATGGAGAGAGAAGGGTAGATATTTAAAGACTATTAAGAGTTAAGTTAATTTTCCTTAAATCCATAGATTAGCTTAAGAAGATCTCAACACCCTTTTCCATCTCCCTATGATGGAAATTCTAACTGACAACTGATCCTAGTCTTATTAGGAAACCTCTTCATCTTTTAGCTTGGATCCTCATCCTGAGCTCAAACCTATTGGTGTTTATTCCTTTCAGGTTTTCAACAGGTGCCAGGAGGACAGGACACATGGATATGGGATGGAGGAGGTACGGGGGAGTCAGTAACCAAACATTAATGCTCTGAGGAGTTCTTAGTTCCCAGAACAAGACAGATTTTCTTAATGGAAAAGAAGAGAAAAGTTACCTATTGGGAACTGAGCTAAGGCACTAAGACTGCAGCAGGTGGAAATAACTTACACATTAACAAAAGGACCAAGCTTCCCTGGGTCCCTGAGGAAGAGAGATGCTGTTCACAAAGTTGCCTTATTAGTAAAAATAAGATTTTTTTTTAAAAAAGGATGAGAACATAAAATTATTGAATCCTTATTTTTTTAAAGTAATATTTTGCTGTCCTCCCAGAGAGATTTGCTTCAGTTTTCAAGAGTTGTATGAGCTGTGTTTAGAGCAAAGTCTGGTAAAACATTTTGAGCAGCTTTGGCTCATCCTGGATTCTCCTTGAAAGTGTTTATTTTTATTTTCTTCTTCCCTTGCAGGTAAAAAAAATCCACTTCTCTCCCATTTTTGGCATGATTTCAAACAATCTAATAATCTCTGTCCCCCCTGCCCACTTACCCTCCCTCCTGCCCCCCAAAAACCAGTGTGTGGCAGTTCTCTCATATGTATGCTTTGATCATCTCTTCATCATAGCTTGATAAATGCAGCCTGTTGGTTCTGCTTTTGCACTGTGTCAGCAAGAGGAAAGACACTGGATATGGCTATATCCACTATACCTTGGCAAAGCTCTGCGTAAAGTTTCCTAAAATCAGAGACAAAGATAAAGAGACAAATAACATAGAAAAATAATCATTACATGTGTTTGTAAGGAAAAAATGTACAATGTTTTTTCTTATCCTTTTGTCCCCAGCCTGCTTATAAAAATCATTTTTTATCCCTCCTATGACAAAAACAAAGCTGCATGGGGCACCTATGTAGTACAATGGATAGAGCACAAGATCTAGAGTCAAGGAATTCTGGTTCAAATGTGTCCTCAGACATGTCCAAGCTGTGTGATGAGTCACTTACCCCCACAATTGCCTGGCCTGGCCCTTACTACTCTTCTGACTTAGAATCAAGACAGAAGGTAGTGGTTAGAAAAGAAAAAAAGCAAAGCTGCAATGATACATATGAATCAGGGCATGGGTAAATTGGCATCTTTTGAATGTACTCCAATTTGATTTTGGGTACGAGCTTCTAGAGAAAAATCAACAAATTATTCAACCATCTTCTTCATAAAGAACTTGGGAGATTGATATTTATTCTGATCTACCAAGTGAAGGACTATTTAGTGTCCTGATCATTGAGTTCTTCTCATCCCTTCCCATGTGCCTAAGTGATCACCAGATCTCAGCTTTTGAGAGGAAGAGACTGTAGAAATTGGTTATCCAGTCTAATCCCTTCATTTTACTCCTCTGAGTTGAGTGTGATAAAACAACCCAGAAAACTGCTATGACTTGAGCCTGCATTAAGAGAGGCATTCACTCTTCTACAAAATAACTAATATGGAAAAATTTTTACATGATTTCACATGTAAATCTATGTCAGATTGCTTATTGTTTTGGGGAGGAAGGGAGGGTGAGAAGGAGGGAGAGAATTTGGAACTCAAAATTTAAAAAATTAACATTGAAGGTTGTTTCTATATGTAATTGGGGGAAAATTATTAAAAAAACAAACAAGGCATGAGATGATGGTTTTGCTGTCCTCTGTTCTGCACAAACCCTATCTGGAGCATTGTATTCAGTTCTGAAAATCATATTTTGAAGGACATCTGAAGTGTTCAGAGAAGTCTACCTAGGATGCTGGAAGGTTTGAAGTTCATGTTAAGAGAAGACTGGTTGGGGGGTAGCTGGGTAGCTCAGTGGAATGAGAGTCAGGCCTAGAGACGGGAGGTCCTAGGTTCAAATCTGGCCTCAGCCACTTCTCAGCTGTGTGACCCTGGGCAAGTCACTCGACCCCCACTGCCTACCCTTACCACTCTTCTGCCTTGGAGCCAATACACAGTATTGACTCCAAGACGGAAGGTAGGGGTTTAAAAAAAAAAAAAAAAGAGAAGACTGGTTGCTGGACATAGTTCAGTGAGAAGACAGAGGAGGAACCTGAGAGAGGGCTTCAAGTATTTAAAGGGTTGGCATGTAGAAGGATCAGATTTTTTTTTTTTTGAAATGGCAGAACTGGGGGCAAGGTATAGAAATTACAAAGAGGCAAACAGGTTTGATCTAAGGAAAAAATGACCAATAATTAGAACTAATGAAAATCAAAACAGACTGCTTTGGGATATAGTTGAGTGCCCTTGTGGGATTGCCCTTTATAGAAAGTCTTCAAGCAAAACCAGATGTTGGGGATGAGGGAGAAGGAATTGAGATGAGTTGAACTCCATAGGCTCTGAGCCTTCTAACCTTACAAGTCTGTGATTCTGTAACTAAAGCCCAAAGGTCATGACTTTTTCAAAGTTATCCAAACAGATGAGGGGCTGAGTCCTGGCTCTTATGAAATGGTTTACCGTAAAAAGTGCCTCGACTTCCCCTTATGATCCTCTTTGCTTTTCTGAAACAAGTCTTATGTTCACAGCTCCAGCCCATGGGCATCATTCCTTCCTCTGAACCCCTACAGCATTCACTATTTGTACTACTTAATGGTGACATTCATCCCATGACTGTAATGTATTTTTAACCAGTTTTTTTTATGTGTAGCCTGCCTTTTCTTCCCTGCTAGATTATGTCTTTGTCATTGGCAGTACAGTAAAATAGAAGGAACGTTGGACTTGGAATCTGCTAATTACTGACAGCATGACCTCTCTGAGCCTCAAATTCTTTATCTGTAAAATAGAGACAATGATATTCTCACTACCTATCTTGCAGGGTTGGGATGGGGAGGCCATTTTGTAAAACTCAAAGAATTATATAAATAGGATCTACTATGATGATTATGTATTTCTTTTCTTATTCCCCAAAGCATGCATACAGTGTTGAGCACATTGTGGATATTTACTAAATACCTGCTGAATGAGGGGGAAACTGTACAATGAGAACCTATTATCAATTTGTACTAAAAGAAGAAAAAAAAACATATATATTTGGGGCTGGCTTACTGTGCACATGCAGGAGCCCCATTGACTTCAATGAGCCAGACCTTCAGCTCCTCATCCACCATGAAGTCAAAGCCGAAGAGCTGGAAACTCTGGTAGTGAAGGTGTTTGGTGCTGATTGCAGGCTCTATACACATAAGGCAGCTTCTGTAAAATTGAAAAAAGAAAGGAATTTGGAAAGGAAGGAAAGAAGCACTTATTAAGAGTCTTCTATGTGTCACAATCATTTCATTTGATCCTTACAATAAGGTACCATTATTATCCTCATTTTATAGCTAAGGAAACTGAGGCCAATTGCAACGAAGCGACTTGCCCAGGAATATCTAGCTAGTAAGTGTTTAAAGTGACATTTTAATTCATATCTTCTTGAGTTTAGTGCTTCATCCACTGTGACATCTAGTTACCTTTTCATTTCTGTAGGTAGGTATATATTTAGTGTACAAAGAAGATTTTCCATTAAGAGTTCTAGTTTAATAAGAGCTAATAGAAATGAACAGTAGAAGTGTTTTCCATTTAGTAATAATTTATGTAATGCTTCAAAGTTTGCCAGTGGGGGCAACTAGGTAGCTTAGTGGATAGAGAGCCAAGCCCAGATTTCTGGGTTCAAATGTGGTCTGACACTTCCTAGTCACTCAACCCGTTTTGCCTAGCTCTTACCACTCTTCTCCCTTGGAATTAATACACAATATTAATTTTAAGATGGAAGGTAAGGGTTTAAAAAACAAAATGGATAAAAACCAAAGTTTTTTATTGCTCCATTTTCTTTGACTCTCACAACCACCCTATGAGATAAGTACAATATGTATCACCATCTTCCTCCTTTTTTTTTTTTCCATTTTTAAACCCTTAACTTCTGTTTATTGGCTGCTAGGTGGAAGAGTGGTAAGGGTGGGCAATGGGGGTCAAGTGACTTGCCCAAGGTCACACAGCTGGGAAGTGTCTGAGGATGGATTTGAACCTAGGCCCTCCTGTCTCTAGGCCTGACTCTCAACCCAGCTGCCCCTTTTCCTCCTTTGACAGGTGATGAAGCTGAAACTTATCAAGGTTAAGTGACTTGGACACATGATCATGGACAAGAACCAGTGGCCAGAATCAAAGTACAATCTTTTCCCCGATGCTAAAGCCAAACTTCTGTCCACTGTGCCCCCTTTATCTCTATTTCCTTTTCCAGAGTTTAATACTATCAGATAATTAGAGAGAACCAATCAATCAATAATTTTTTCAAAGTTCTGAAATTACCAGTGTGTTCAACCACAACTAAAGTGCTATTCCTTTGCCAATAGTTATAAAAGAAATGAACAAACTAAACACTCAACTGAGCTCACTTCCAAAGGTTTACTTTTCAAGTACCTATAGATGTATATTACTTTAACAAGGAGATGACTTTCTGTGTGTGTTTTCAGTAAGAGAAGGGAAGAATTTAGGGGGCAGCTGGGTAACTCAGTGGATTGAGAGCCAGGCCTAGAGATGGGAAGTCCTAGGTTCAAATCTGGCCTCAGACATTTCCCAGCTGTGTGACCCTGGGCAAGTCACTTAACCCCTATTGCCTAGCCCTTATCACTCTTCTGCCTTGGAGCCAATACACAGTATTGATTCCAAGACGGAAGGTAAGGGTTTAAAAAAAGATAAAAAAAGAAGGGAAGAATTTGAACAAAATTCTTTTTGTGAAACAAAACAAAAACACTGCTCTTTCCCAGTGAATGAACTATGTGGAAAAAAGCAAAAAAGAACCCAACAAACAAAAAACTGAATCATTTCTTTTCCTTCCTCCCTCCCTTCCTTCCTTCTTTTGTCTCTGTTTTAGTTTATAATTCATAATCTTAGAAAGCTGTCTAAACACTGACAAAGAAGTTGGACTTTAACCCAGGTGTTTTTTGGCTTAAGGCCAACTTTCTTTTCATTTTACCATGCTGTTTCCAGATTAAATGATGGTGATAAATTATCATCAATTCAAGGGTCATAGGATCTAGAGGTCATCTTGTCCAACATTCTCATACTTCAAAACCAAAGAAGAAAGATGAAGTAATCTACCAAAGGTCAAAGAAATAGCAAAGGAGCAGAAGTGGGATTTGAACTCAGGTCTTATATCTCTGAAGCCAGTGCGCCTTTTTTTTTTTTTAAACTCTTACCTTCCACCTTGGAGTAAATACAGTGTATTGCCTCCCAGACAGAAGAGTGGTAAGGGTAGGCAATGGGGGGTCAAGTGACTTACCCAGGGTCACACAGCTGGGAAGTGTGAGGCCAGATTTGAACCTAGGACCTCCTGTCTCTAGGCCTGGCTCTCAATCCACTGAGCTACCCAGCTGCCTCCCTTCCCCTCCCTCCCAAACCCCCGCCCCGCCCAGTGCTCCTCCTATATCACACTTCTTGACAAAGATACATATTTCAAATTTCCTGAGACTGAGATTCCACTGCTTTGCTACATCAATACTGGACCAAGGAATGTAACTAAAACAAACAAACAAATAAACAACTAAGTGTGATTATTTAATCTAATTTGGAGATTTGAATGAGTTGATAAAAAAAAAAGTTCATGAAAAAAAGGAAAGGGTATCCATTGTCTGGATTGAAATGTATAAGATGGTGTAAGGTAGGTTAACCTCTGAGAATGAGTCTAGACAGAGACCTAGGAGTTCAGTACAGCCTGAATCTTAGAGTCTATCAGTAGGGTGTGTGTTGGACTGTAATATGAGTTTAAAAAATAAAAGAGTAACAGACTGAATCAATATTTTAAATTGGGCAATGAAAAGACTTATCAGCACTTTAAAACATTCATTTCTATGACTATGATTTTGCTGATTACTTTGATTGCATGACTAATTCCTTCTATTACTCTCTGCCAAAAAAAGAAGATAAATCATTTCATGTGTCTAGTGACAACACAAAAGGAGAGGAGAGCCCAGCTTGTTTTTTAAACATTTATTGTTCTATAATTGAATACTAATATTCAGAGAAATGCTTCTCTAAATTTTTTCTAAAGCCTGAAATCCCTAGCATCATGAAGAGACGATATGATTTGCCCACCTCGATACAAGGAGCCTTGCTTATTCTACCACCATAACACCTTGCCCATCTGTTCTCTTCTCTCCATGTATGTGGCTGCCACCCTAGTTCAGGCCATCATCATTTTCATCTGAATTACTGTTTTAGGGCCCTAATTTAGCCCCACTTTCAGTCTCCCCTTTTTTTTTAACCCACCCTCCACATACTAAAAAACTCTTCCTAAGTCACCAATCTGCTTAAGTATCTTAGGGGCTCCAAATTTTTGAGTATAAAATATTAAACATAGGCTAGCATTAAAAGTCTTTTACATTCTGGTTCCAACCTACATTTCCAGATTATATAATACATTCTCCCTTTTATGTGCTTTGTATTTTAGCTAAACTGGACCACTAACTGCTTCATGAATTCAACATTCCGTGTCTCACCTCCATGCCCTCGCATAGGCTATTCCTCATGCCTAGAGTTCTTTGTCTCACCTCCACCTTCTCAAAATATTTAGGTTCCTTTAAAGTTCAGCTCAGGTGCCACTATGTACATGAGGCTTTTCTTGATCCCTGCTAGTGCTCTTTCTTCCCTTCTCCAATTTTACTTAAAAATTTTTCTTTTCAATTATCAGGCATTATTTTTTTCTCCTTCCCAAATTCCTTTAAAAAAATTAGCTTCTCTCTCAAATATAAAACATACATTTTTTTTCTTCCTCTGAAGTCCTTCTACCCAATGGGGATAAGGGTAAGAAAAGAAATTCCGAATCCTCCCAGCCATAAGCTTACCTGTCTGTGTAATCCCTAGTGGATGCAAATTCCTTGAGGGCAGACTTTAATTTTTATTTTTATATCCTCAGTGTATTGCTTGGGATTGTGGTAGTTAACAGTTTTATAATTTGAATGAAGATATAGATGGAAAGCTTATCAGATCTGAAGGTGGGAAGGATACTTAATACATTGGCTAACAGAGTCAGAAACCAAAAATATCTCAGCAAACTAACACACTGGACCAAATCAAATAAGATGATAATTTAATAGGAATAAATAGAAACATCCTTGATTTTTTAAATTTCTACTTTTATGAGACCTAAGTTTTCTTCAAGGCTTAGCTTAGGAGCTACTTCTGAGAGGAAGTCTTTCATGATAAACCAGTTGCTAGTGCTTCCTCCCTACTCCAACTGCCTTTTATTTATGTATCTGTACACGTGCTCCCTTCTTCCCTCCTCCCTCCATTCATCCCTCGAATATAATGACTTATTTTGGTTTTACTCCCCCAAACCTAGCCTAGGTCCCAGCACATTCACAAATGCATCTATGATCTCCTCCATTCATCATCCCACTAATGATGCAGATAGCAGTCCTTCCAGAAAGCCTGCTCATCCTTCGAGACTCTTGGCCATGTTCTCCTTCCATAAACTGGCTGCAGAGGAGTCTACTGCATTCACTGGAGGCCATCTTCTCAATACCTCAAGGGTACTATTGAAGGACACGCCCCTTAAGGACATATTTTAATCCCCTTCTTCAGTTCCTTACTGTTTCTATGTTGCTGCCTGTTCACACTCACCATGAACTTCTTTGCAATACCCTCTCTGGGGTAATCAATCTTAATTCTTTGGAAACAATTTTAGTGTCTATTCCATGCCACATAGCAATACTGGTAGAATGTTGGAATTAAAAATATGGGTATTTGCTTACCTGAGAAGCTTGTGAGTCAGTAAAGGAGCTTTGCCATATCCCAAAGGCAAACCAGCCTGCCCTCCCCAAGGCAAACCAATTCTTGTCCTCCTGTTCAACTCTGGACCCAATTCCTTGACCATCTGTATTGCCTGTCCCAAACATACATTCAACAAATATTTAGTAAGCACCTAATATATAACAGACAAGGAAAAGAGATAATAAGTGCTTAATAAATGTTTGCTGAGTTGAATGAAATAAAGGAAAGCTGGACCTGTTTTGGAATTCAGTCGAGATGCCCGAGCATCTTAGTCTAATCGCCCCGCTTTCCTCTGTGTGTGGGGGCAGATGGTGGTAAACCTTCTCTCTCCAAATTCCCATCATGTTTTTTTTTTTTTTAAACCCTTGTACTTCGGTGTATTGTCTCATAGGTGGAAGAGTGGTAAGGGTGGGCAATGGGGGTCAAGTGACTTGCCCAGGGTCACACAGCTGGGAAGTGGCTGAGGCCGGGTTTGAACCTAGGACCTCCTGTCTCTAGGCCTGACTCTCACTCCACTGAGCTACCCAGCTGCCCCCTCCCATCATGTTTTTCAAAGACTTTGTACTTCCTATAAAGTTGTAAAAAATATAAAAGAGTAAGCTCTCTTCTTGTGTGTTTCCTATGCAATATTATGTTATTGTTATCTGTGTTTGTGTTATTTTGTAAGCTCCCTGAGGGCAGGAACTTCATTTTTTCCCTAAACTTTGTAGCCTTCCCAGAGCATAGGTACCATGCTCTGCATATAGTAGTTACTAAAGAAATAGTCTTTAAAAAAATTAAATTGATGTAGTTACGCCACCCCTTAAGAACTAGTTCTCAGAACCTGAAACATTAAAATTTATTTCTAGGAACACATATTCTTCAGTTGTTGGAGAAGTGGAGGTTTGTAACTAACTAATTTTAGATCTTTTGCAAAGCCTTTAGGCAGAGGACTTCTCACTGACAGTAATGCTATAAATGTCTATGAGGATCCGGTCAGATTATGTCAAGAGAGCATGGCTGCCCAAGCCATTTGTTTACAAGCGAGATATAACTGATAAGAGAAGCCACCATGGAAAAGACTCAGTGATCAATAACAGTAACTTACATAAACCTAGTAACAAAATCAGACAGGATTTCAGTTTGGGTCTAGGGCCTTTACATTTCAGAATCTCAGTTCATACTGCTAATTAGATAGTCTATAGTGTGTTCTCCTTACCCAGCGCCCCCCCCCCCCAAAAAAAAAAATCAACTAAAAGAAAGCATATGTTTAACTAATTGGGGCGGTGGATAGAGTGCTAGGCCTGAGTTTAAATCCATCTTCAGATACTTTCTATCTATGTGAACCTGGGCAATCACTTAACCTTTTTTTGCCTCAGTTTCTTCATCTGTAAAATGAACTGGAGAAGGAAATGGCAAACCACTCCAGTATCTCTGCCAAGAAAACCCATGATGGGTCATGAAGTGGCAGACACGACTGAACAACAACAAATCAACTAATTGGTGCATCAATTTATATTTCTGCTAAATTATTATTTCTACCAAATTTCAAATTCTATTTCTACTATATTTCAAATTACATTTCTACTAAAAATTTACATCTTAAACATTTTTCTTCTCATCAGTGACTAACTGGCTTTACAACAAGCCTCTTGTATTTTATACCAAGTTAAAACTTCCTCCATTCTCTTCTCTAATACACATGATTGATGAGCTGCTCTGAAGCTGCTTTACAGAACACTGTCAGCTATTACTACCAACAGCTTAGTCTTAACTCTCATCATAAACTCAGGTAACAACCCAAACCTATATTCAAAACCTTTGCTAAGGAAAGCTTCGAGTCTATAAGCCAAGCTATATATAGTATGTTGTAGGAGAGGGATGGCTTCAAACACTGTATGACAGTCATGACCTAAAAAAAACCCCCAAACTTGACAAGCCAGACATTTGGGCTGAATTGAGCGGAAAAATTTTTGTAGGGATAAAACTAAAGACTTACACTTGGGCTAAAAAAAATCAACTTTGCAAATATAAGATGGAGAGGTATGGTTAGAGAGGAGTTTATCTGAAAAAAATCTGGAAGCTTTAGGGAAAGTTAGGTAGCACAGTAGATAGGGCACCAGGTCTGGAGTTGGAAGGATCTGTTCATAGATTCGGTCTCAGAAACTTCCTAGCTGTGTGACCCTGGACAAGTCACTTAACCCCATTTGCCTAGCCTGTGCTGTTCTACCTGAGAACTGATACTAAGGCAGAAGGTAAAGATTAAAAAATATATATCTGGAAGCTTTAGTGGGCTGATAGAAGCCAATATTGGGTAAGGGTGTCCACAAAACTTAAGATGATCTCAGGCAGGAAGACAGGCGCAATGTCCAGAAATAAGAAAGTGGCCATCCTGTTGTATTTTGCCATTGTTGGGCCATGCTGGGAGTGATTAATTGTTTTAGCTTAATAGTCTCTGCTAGTTATTTTTCTTTGGTGTTTATGGCCAATTGGCTTTGTTTTAGAAAGGGGCACACAGTATTTTGGAAAGAACTGGAATGCAGTTAGGGGACCTATGTTCAAATTCTGCCCCAGCCACTATTAGCTGTACAATCATGGGCAAATTGCATTAAACTTCTTTAGGCTTATTTCCTTCAAAACTGGGAAGTATTATCATACAATAGAAAGAATGTTGAACTTGGAGTCATAGGACTGAATCTGAATTCTAGCTCTGTTATAAACAGTGTAACCTTGAGCAAATCATTAACCCTCAGTTTCCTCATTTGTAAAATGAAGGGTTTGGAATGGAGGACTTCTAGGGTCCTTTACAACAGGAGATCCATGATCTCATTTTCACTATAACTTTATATCACAATCTAATTAGTTTCTTTTACTTACAATTAAACATTAAGAACTTATGTTAATGATATTTGATATTTTTCATATTATTTTGAAAAAAGCTAATTTTTTTCTCTTCTCTTCTTTTTTTTTTTTTTTTAAACCCTTACCTTCTATCTTAGAATCAAGGCAGAAGAGCAGTAAGGGCTAGGCAATGGGTATAAAGTAATTTGCCTAGGTTTACTCACATGCAATTCATCATGCTTTCATAATAAATTTTAAGAACCATCATAACAAATCTGGGGGGTAGAAGTCATACTAAGGACAGATGGAACAGAGCAACAATGACAAAGTCACCATACCATTCAAGCCTGTACCCAATTATACCAATCTTCTTTTTACATAACGCTGGTCAAGAATGCTCATTGGGAGTCCCCTTCCTTAAATGAGAATAAAAATATACTGTGCTCTAAATGAACCCTTTAAATTTCACAGAAAATCTTATGCATTGGCTGGAACAAGATAACTTGTTCTGTTTGGCCCCAAAGGGGCAAAACTAGGAGCCATGAGGATAAGTGTGAAAGAGGAAAATTTAGTTTGGAGGTAAGGACAATGGTCCTACTCACTAGAATTATCCCAAGGGGGAATGGACTACTTCAGGAAATAGAGGGCTTCCCTTCATTGGAGGTCTTCAAGCAAAAGTAGATTAAGTTGTAAAGAGGATTCTTTTTCAGGGAGGGGGTGAATTGGAAAGTCTTTTGAAGTCCTAACTTTGAAATTCTTTGAAAATCTGAATATTCTAAGATGCAAAGAAAATCCAGTTTCTAAAATACTGTATTACACTTGACAAGGCAGCTGCGACTGAGAGTTTAGGACAAGTTTAGGACACCATTACAGGAAGAACTCAGACGTAGGGCATATATCCCCTCACAGGGATGTTTGGGATTCACATTCTGGCCAATAAATGATCATTTTACACAAACCCTATCCTAGACTCAAACTAAATCCTAATAAGGGTCATGCTTTTTGATATAATAATAGAAGATTTTGAAGTCCAGAAGCCAGGGACAGGGCTAGGAGGACCATGAAGACTTCTACCATAAGTAGTTTCTCCAAAAGAAACTCACTAGGGAGAGAAACAGGGGATTGGAAAAGACTGTAATTTCTAGTTCTTCCCCACTGTCTAAGTTGAGTGAATGAAAGTAATAATTTGAAAATCGAAAATTTGAAAATAAAATCTCCACAGAACTTACAACCAAACTGTGTATCGAACAGTTCTTTAATGAATATTTATTGAGAATCATGTAACCTTGGAAAAATATTTAAAAATTTAAAAATGTATATTTATTGAATCTGGCAGGTAGGTAGCTCAGGGGATAGAAAGTCAGGCCTAGAGATGGGAGGTCCTGGGTTCAAAACTGGCATCAGAAACTTCCTAGCTATGTGACCCTGAGCAAGTCACTTAATCCCTGATTGCCTACCCTTCCTGCTCTTCTGTCTTGGAACCAATACACAGAATTGATTCTAAGATGGAGGGTGAGGCACCAAAATGGGTGACATGGAGCCAAAAATATGTCTGATCATTAAATGTATAGAATGAAGCTTAGCAAAGACATCAAGCAGATCTATAATTCTAAATGGCACAAGGAAACTTAGGACTAACTTGGCTTTTCCTAAGTAGGTACTAATTTGGAATACTTTGGCTTATACATAATCCTTTCAGTTCTTAGGAATATCATTTGCAGTGGCTGAACACAACTATTACAGACATGTGTTTTTTAAAAATGATGCCAAGTATAATTTTGACTTTTTTCAGTTGTGTAAACTCTGAGGAACAGAATGACAGCAACAACACTTTTAAAAATACACAAACTAAAAATGCCATCAATTTAATTAAGCTCAGAATATATACTTTAAACTGCATGAAGGCTTTTGGTACACTGTATATTGATATTATAGGCTAATTCTTATCTTTCTCAGTTGCTTGTACCTTACTAGAAATATTGCACACTCAAAGTAACTTTAGAGCCATAAATGAAAAATTGTAGAGAAGCAATATGAATTCAATAAACTGTAAGTTTTCCACAAAGAGTGAACTAATTTGGGGTAAAGAAGAATCAAATCAAATCAAATCATATCAAAGCAATTTGGCAGACACTGTTAAAACAGAGGCCAAAACAAGTCCAGACTCTAAATTTATTTCTTTTTACACTAACCCTACTTATAAATCAGCTGCTTAAAACCTCGGACAGTGGATCAAGATGGATATCTTCCATTGAACTTTGAATGACAAGGGCCACAACAGGACATAAAGACAATAATTTGACCCAAGAATCAGCCACAATTACAGCTAATTACTGAGCAACTAAAATTAGAGAGCAACAGGATTTCTTTTGTTCCCACATATTGCCACCACTTGTTGGAAAAGTACTGTTGGCTCCCCTTTCTCTGGCATTCGGTGGTACTGAGTAGAATCTCTCTTACAAAGCAACCTAAACTGCAACCAATGCCTAATTTTCTCTCTCCACTTTCTCAAAGAAAAGATGCCCCCAAAGCCTCTCTCTTCTAATTATCTTAAATGGAAAGTAGGTCCAAGTAGGATATAAATTCCTTCAGGACAAGGACAGTTAAAATCCCCTTTGCCCAGTTCATGCCCAGTAAAAAGGGAAAAAGTATCAGCGATCTCTGCTTCCATTTGCTTACTTGTCACCAAAGACACAAAGGATGCCAACATGAAGGCAATGAAGTAAAAAAGTTAAAAGCCAGGATGTTTATTTGAGCATATGAGAAACATTACAGACTAGTATTAAAGAGTGATTGACTAGGGATTAGGTGAACTGAATTTGAGTGCTAGTTGTACCACTAACCTTGAGTAAGTCATTTAGCCTCTGTGATTTTTCCACATCAATAGATTCAGGAGACCACCACATGTCCTTAACTCATACAAAATATTCTCATAATATGGCAAGGTGAATATTTTGTTGTGAGAATCAAATGAGTGTGTATGTGAAAAAGCACAATTATTTTTAGGGTGGTAGTAGTATGAAAAAGCATATTTTAAAAGAGTTTAGCGTGGTAGTAGTATGTCTTTTTAACAGCAGGTACTCAGTGGCAATCATTCCAGGATAAATATTCCATGGCTCTTAGTTCGCAATCATTTTCCTAAAACACATCCAAAAAAAAAAATCCCAACACCATTCCATGGGTTCTCTTGAAAGGCAGTGCTGGATTTGAGGTCAATAGAAAATTGCATCCCAATCCCAGGTTTATGCTATGAGCTGAGGTGGACAAGTCCGATTTCCTCATTCTAAGGGGCTGATGTCCATAGCACCTATCTCACAGTGTTGTCAAGAGGATCAAATGACATGCCCTTTGATCCAGCCATACCATTGCTGGGTTTGTAACCCAAAGAGATCATAGATAAACAGATTTGCACGAAAATATTTATAGCTGCGCTCTTTGTGGTGGCAAAAAACTGGAAAATGAGGGTATTCCCTTCAATTGGGGAATGGCTGAACAAGTTGTGGTATATGCTGGTGATGGAATACTATTGTGCTCAAAGGAATAATAAACCGGAGGAATTCCATGTGAACTGGAAAGAACTCCAGGAATTGATGCAGAGTGAAAGGACCAGAGCCAGAAGAACACTGTACACAGAGACTGATACACTGTGGTAAAATAGAATCTAATAGACTTCTGTACTAGCAGCAATGCAATGACCCAAGACAATTCTGAGGGATTTACAAAAAAAGAACTATACCCACATTCAGAGGAAGAACTGCAGGAGAGGAAACACAGAAACAACTGCTTGAACTCTTGGGTTGATGAGGACATGATTGGAGACGTAGACCCGAAAAGACCACATCAATGCAACTATCAATAATATGTAAATAAGTCTTGACTGACCACACATGTTAAAACCAGTGGAAATGCGAGTTAGCTGGGGGGGTAGTTGAGGGGGTGAAGGGTAAAGTAAAAACATGAATTATGTAACCATGGAAAATTTTTCTAAAAATAAAAAGTTAAAAAAAAAAAAGAGGATCAAATGAGATAAATGAAGAAGTATCAGATGTGTGGCTTGTAGGAAGCACAAGGTCCACAACACTGGGAGTACAGCTTGAACCACTTTAAAATATAATTGGGAAATAATTAAAAATACAACAGAACATAGATAATGTAATATGTGGTTTTCTAAGTCAATATGCATCCTGTTGGGATCCTCATGTATGGTTTGGTGGTCCCCATTTTGATTTGAGTTTGACACACCAAAAATATAAAGCTCAGTGTAAACCTCAATTTGCCATTCACATATACCGCATCACTGAGACCTTAACAATTGCCTTTCTTTAGCTTGACTCATGAAGTGAGTCACATTCCTCACATTCTTGGGAAAGGATGAACGAAGGGGAATCCCTTCCATGTAGGGGAGCAAAGCCAAACCACTACGTGAAATTTCCAAAGATGACAAAAAGATACAAATAAATTACCTTATTATTTGTTTGATTTGTAATAAGATACTATTTTCCAGTGTGATGTTCAAAGCACTTATTAGATACTGATTGAATTCTTCAAAGAACATTTCATTCCCTTCTTCATATTTTCCATAGTTTTTTGAGTATTCCTTTTGAATGCAGTGATTGGTCAAATGGCAAGTTTTGTCTTGGAAATTAGTAATATTGTATGGTTCTGAAGAGGTCCGAAGCACACCCTCTCTGTAGAGGTAGAGATTATATTGGTGATCCACTAGGACCCAGCTCCTGCCGAAAAAGGGGAACAGTCACTTTTCTACCCAAGCACTTGAGAGGCTCCGTTTTCAAAACAATATGGCTAGGTGAATTATTTTTACAATTTCCTGCAACTTTAGTGAGTAATATATAAGCTTAGTTTAACTAAATTCTTACAGAATGTTTATGTTAGTAACTTTAAGATTTTCCAATCCTGAACAAAATGGTAACACCTTTAGAACCTCTTATAGAAAACCATTCGGGAGCTGCTTAACCTGGTGATGAGATCCAAGGAAGGACAGAGTAAAGCTGGAACCAGACCCAGGGGTGGGCAAAGTGGGCAGCTGCCTAGGTAACATTTTTTACTTATGCTTTTAATATATTTATATATTTCTAATATCAGAAGATTTACTTCTCCCTGTTACATAGTTATTATTTACTTTAAAATGAGTCATGTCTTGTGTATAACATTGAAACTCAAAGGCTACAATGGAAAAGGACACACAATTTCTGAATCTTTCCCAGAGTACAGAAATGCCTTGTTCTAGCTGCTACATTACAAGTTACTAATGAGACAGTGTAATCATCTAAGGAGAAGATTCTATGAGTGCCAGCCCAAACTAAATGGTCATTTATAAATTTGGTTCTTTTTCCTGTCATCTTATGACAATTAATAATCTATCTCAGTGTAATTTCTTTTCTTAAACTTTTCACCTTCTGTCTTAGAATCGATAGTAATTGGAGACAGCAGGGTGGCTCAGTGGATTGAGATCTAGACCCAGAGATGGGAGGTCCTGGTTTCAAATCTGGCCTCAGACACTTCCCAGCTGTGTGATCCTGGGCAAGCCACTTGACCCCCATTGCCTAGCCCCTTACCACTCTTCTGCCTTGGAACCAATATACAGTATTGATCCTAAGATGGAAGGTAAGGGTTTTAAAAAAAAGAATCAATACTAATTATTGATTCCAAGATAGAAGAACAGTAAAGGCTAGGCAACTGGAGTTAAATTACTTGCCCACGGTCACATGGCTAGGAGGAATCTGAGGCTAGATTTGATTGTTTTAAAAAAATTTTTTTTAAAACCCTTATCTTCCATCTTGGAGTCAATCTGAGGCCAGATTTGAACCTAGTACTTCCCATCTCTAGGCCTGGTTCCAATCCACTGAGCTACCCAGCTGCCCCCTGAGGCTAGATTTGAATCCGGGACCTCTTGCTTCCAGGCCTGGCTCTCTATCCACTGAACCACCTATAATATAATTCCCTTCTCAATATAATTTCTTGTATCTCTGAAATGAGGTAGACTGCATAGTGACCTTCTGATTATAACATGAGGTTTAAAAGAAACTCCTAATAAAATGATTTTTTCTACCCAGACAAAGAATCATCCCCCTCTTATTACCAGTATTTTATTTTATTTTTAGATTTATTTATTTTTAAGTATTTTCCCAAGGTTACATGATTCATGCTCTCTCCCTCCCTTCTTCCCTCCCCCCTCCTGGAGCTGACAAGTCATTCCACTTGGTTATTATACATGTGTTATCATTTGATGTCTATTTCCATATTATTCATTTTTGTAATAATCTTTTAAAACAAAAACCCCAATCATATACCCATATAAAAAGTGATAAATCCTACGTTTAAGAAATCACTTTGGATTCACATTTAAAGAAAAATGGTAAATAATTACTAACTAACTCAAGACAGTAGCAGTTCAGTTTATTCATTAAATAACTTTTGTGCTCCTTGATCAACAAGCCTTGGATAATTGAAATCCTGGTTGATGAGTAATAATCCATGTAGAACACACATCTTCCAAGGGATGTCTGAAATATCTGCTGTGAGCTAGTATGTCCTAGGACATACACTGTTGTCTTATGGTGTCCTTGGATGACATTAGGGGTGCTTTGATCAGAAAAAAGAATATCACACCTCCTCTGTTCTTCTGTCAGTCCTTTTGCCTGGCTACCTTAAGACTAGGACAAATGAGGTTCTGGTCAGTAAACCAATTTCTAAAGATAATCTCACACCCACAAAACTCATAGAGTTGGATGGAAATAAGACACTGATGTAGTTCACATAAATAAGGCAGGTAACAATCTCCTCTTTCCACTTCATTTATTTATTTTGTGTAAAACTTCTTGATGGTGTCTCAGTTTTTTTTCAAAATTATAATAAGGCCCCTAATTTTACTAGGTAAAATAATCTGTAATAACACAAAGGTTTCATTTGTTTCGAAAACAAAAACCTGATTTTGAGAGAAAGTTTTTTGGGGGGAGGCTTGGATTTGTGATTTCATTGCTCGAGGAAATTCTCAGTGAGAAAATTCCTTCTGCTGAACTACACCAGCAACTTGAGCAGGAATTAACTGTCTTTTGCCTTTTTTCATATCCCCAGCACTTAGCAAAGTACCTGGTGTTACATATTAGGCACCTCAGAAATGCTTATTGGCTGACTGATTGCCGATAGTCACTCAGTCAGTATATGTTAGAGGCAGGACTAGAATCCAGGTCTCCTTTACTTCAAAGCCAGCATCCCATCCACTATACTATAATACATTTCCTAACATACATAAAATCTAGTTGAATCTGTTAATTATAATATGAAATGACTTGACATACATGCCCTGGACCATCATTACTTTATAATAATTTCTTCAAGTAGGAAAAAAACCAGAAATATAAATTAAAAATATTACCGAATATCAAATTTGCGGTGACCTGGCTCTAAAAGCATAGGCTTCTCAAGGTATTTCTGAATCACATGCACTTGTCCTTGGTTATCTATAAAATCCAGAAGTTCTGTAGCCTCTGAAGAAATAAGAATGCCTTCACCTAATGGGAAAAGAAAGCAAGCCATTTCAATTCACAAAATAGGGAGAATTACCCTCACAAAACCAAAATGGGAGTTAATGACTTTTGACAACACCAACCAGTAACTTATACATGCTTTCCTTATTCTTTCCATTCAAAAGTCTCACCATGAATGGATTTTATTAGGTTCTGAAAAGATCATTAAAGTTCTCTGGGAAAGTATAGTATTTTCCTCAGCATAAGTCAAATACAATAACATGAATATTATCCTAGCAGGTTCCTTTTGGAGATGAAATTTCATTACTGATTCAGTATGAAGAATATATTAAATAAATGTTTTATATCAAGGAAAACATAGCACCCTAAAATATATAAGATTTGTAAAGGGACATTTACCTTGAATTTATATTTTTTAACTTTGTAGCTCCAGTGTTTAATTTTTTCAGATGAAATTTCAGTAATTGAAAGAGGAATATAGGATGATCACCTTAACTCTAAATATCCACCAAGGTGCTATTCTTATCTTTAGATTGTAAGAATAGCACCTTGGTGGATATTTAGAGTTAAAGTGATCATCTCCTGTCCTTACCTCTCAAGTGCACTTGGCCCCAGATTTTTAACTGTCTTCAGTATCTCTTGTTGTCATCTTAAATGAGCAAGTCCAAATAAAAAGTCATTACCTTTCTTCCCAAACTCCTTTCCTATCTATTCTATTTTTGTGTCAACCATCATTGCTCCATTGCCCTGTATCTTCCAGTCGTGCTCATGTGATCTTTAATTGTTTAACAGAATATACTCTCAGATACATAATCCCTTCAGGGGCAGGAGCCATATTTATTTTCCAGGGAGCCTATAGTGATATAATAAAGATATAGTAAATAATAATAGAGATACAGTAAATAATTTTTGGTTAATTGGGTCATATGACTTTCTCTAGGTTATTTAGAACATTTCTCCAAATGAGAAATTATTCAGATCTCCCAAATCCTGGAAGATCATTTATGAAGTACTATCTATATGCCATGCACTATGCTAAGTATTGGGGATGTAAGTCAAGCAAGACAGTCCTTGCTCTCAAGGAACTTATAACCTAATGGAGGAAGAGATTATATCCAGGAGAGCTGGAAAGGAAGGTGGAGATGAGAAAACATGGAAATGATTGGAAAGTGTGGTAGAGACCTGGATCTAGGCAAGATAAAGTCAAAGTTGGTCCACCAGAGCTCATGGTCCTTACAGAGATGGAATCTAAGGTTCTGATGGGGAGAAGATGGAATAATCATCTATTAGATAACGTGACCATAAGTATATGACACAGAGAAGGAGTATGATATAGCGGAAGGAAAAGGATTTGATGCCAGGAGGTCTGGGTTCAAGTCCCAGACTTGAGTTACTCAAACTCTGTGTCATAGTTTTAAAATGTAAAGTAGAGGAAATATAAAATCCTCTGCTCCAGATCACTAATAATAAGATGAATGCAAAAGAAAACAATTTTGATTTTCTGCCTCACATCCAGATTGTCAAAGAAGACAAAAGGGGAAAATGGTTGTTGATGAAGGGGTTATAGGAGGACAGATACATTAATAAACTGTTTATGGGATTGTGAATTAGACCAACCCTGGAAAACAATTTACAACTATACTCCAAATGTCATTAAACTGTGTATGGCTTCTGAGTCAATGATACCAATACTAAGCATACAAGATCAAAGAGATGGATAGCAGAGAGAAAGGCTGAATATATTATGATATATAATTGTGATGGAATATGCCTGTACCACGAGAAGAGACAAAAGGAACCTATTCAGAGAAATCAGGGAAGGCTTGTCAGAACTGATCTGATAAGAGAGTATAGTAAATAGAATCAGGAGACTGATTTATATAATGATTACAATAATGAAATGGAAAACAGTTATGAAAAACTTAACTCTGATTCAATGCAATGAGCAAGCAGGACTCCCAAAGATGAATTATGCTTCCCACCTTTTGGTAAAGAGGTGATGGATTGGTAGTGCAAAATAAGGCAAATTTACAGAAACAATGGAGGAATTCATTTTAGTTGATTATACTTATGATTTGCAAGAAAGGGCATTTGTTTTTGTTGGGGGAAGAGATGTAGGCAGAATCAGGTAGATAGTGACTGATGCAAAAAAAAAAGAAAAGAAAAGAAAAAAGAGCATCAATAAAATGTTAAAAAAATACACAGAGAGTAGTTCAGAAGTGGATACATACAAGCAGGGCATGACAATAACTATTGTGCTATACTTTTAGAAGACTGCCCAACAGTTATTTTTAGAAATACCATCTTTTATACCTTGTAATGCAATATGAGAATAAGATAATGAATATAAAATCTTCGAACTTAAATGTGTCAAATAGCTATGAGGGGTAGAGTAGAAAAGTGGATAGAGAATTGGCCAGAGAATGAAGAATAATTGGGATCAAGAGATTCTTCTGACATATACTGGCTACAGGACCCTGGAAGTCATTTAATTTTTAGGTAACTCTATAAGACAAAAGAGATGGTGTCTGCATTGGTATGGGAAGAAACACATTATACAAATGAAGTCATCAGGTCCAGGCTTCATCAAAGTAAATTTAACTCATGATGTGGTTGGAATACTGTGTAACAATACAAAATTAAAAACAATTATGCAGAAGCCATTTTTTTCATTTAAAATTCAAAAAGCAGTAAAATGTTATTGAATATTTTAATTATATGATATTTCAAAATGAGGAAAGAAAATGTATTAAAATGAATATGAAATAGTTTTTAAAAAAATTGACCTTGAGGAAACGTGGCTAACTTAGAAAAGGACGAAGGTGTATACGTGGTGCCTTTTTTAAGGACATGCTTGATAGTTTGGCTTTTTGATGAGTATTCACATGGGCACTATCATATACACATAAATATGCATAGTAAAATGAAAACTCAGAGCTTCAAGGACTTTCTTCTCAGGTGTCAAATGAAGGGATTAGAGAACTGCCAGTATTGCTACAGTAGTAATGAACATGGAATCAGGAGACCAAGATTCGAATAAAATACCAAGTTGCTTCACTTCTTTGAAGAAAGTACTCTATAAACCTTAAAGCACTATTTAAGAATGAGTTATTTTATATAAGGTCTCTTCAAAACTTGTTGCTTATAGCACAGTGGTCCGGAGTTGGGAAGACCTAGGTTCAAATCTGTCCTCAGACACTTCCTAGCTGGGTGACCCTGGGCAAGTCACTTAACCCTGTTTGTTTAGCCCTTGTTCTTCTGTCCTAAGAGTTGTTTTTAATACAGAAAGAGTTAAAAAAAAACCAAACAACTGATGTTTTTTTTTTAACAAAGGCATATCAGAGGGACAGCTAGGTGGCTCAGTGGATAGAAAGGTAGGCTTGTAGTAAGGAAGAACTGAATTTAAATCCACCTCTGCTCTTTACTTCTTCTGGGGGTTTGGGCAAGAAAATGAGTCTCTCTCGACTTCAATTTTCTCATCTGATAGGCTTAATGACTTGTAATGTACATTTCAACAGGAAATCTGATGCTACAACTTGTTCCCTCTGCAGAGAATCCTAGAGTCTAAGGCTTCTGGAATCTTAGTACAACATTCCCATCTGACACATGAAGAAACTGAGGCTTGAAGATCAAGGGACTTGACCAAGGTAATACAGGTAATATGTTACAGAGCCAAGACACAAAGCCCAGAATCATAGGAATGTTAGAGCTGGAAGAGACTCTTACCAGATCGATTTCAGTGACCTCATTTAACAGATGAGGAAACTCAGACCCAGAAGAATGGCCATGTAGACGATCTGGAGAGATACAGACTGGATGATGGTACAGTTAGGTGGGTTCAGAAGTGGTTGGCAGATACCTGGTGGAATGTCACAGGGCTGTGTCACTGACAGAATGTTGTGTCCTGGTTAACATTTTAAAAATTCCTTGGGAACCAGATGTGGTGTAATTATCAAAATTTCACATTATATGAAGCAGAGAAATTTAGCTCGTGAATACCCTAGATGACAGAGTTGGGATCCAAAACCATCTTGATAGGCTCTTGAAATGAAGCCAATAGGTTAAATTTAATGGGGATAATCATAAATTCCTTCACTTGAATTATAAAAATCAACTGTACAAGTACAGCACTGAGAATTAGAAAACAGTTTGTATCAAAAAGACATGGGGATTCTAGTGGACTGCAAACTCACTAGGAGTTGACAGTATGACATTGAAGCCACAAATTATAGTGACATCAGGCTGCATTAGTAGCAATATACTATGCAGAGTTAGGACAGATATTAGTCTCTCTGTGCTCCACCCTTGTCAGACCATATTTGGAACATTATATCCAGTAAATTTTGAAAAGGACATTCATAAGGTGGAAATGTCTAGACGAGAGTAATCAGGATAGAAAGGGGAGCTGAAACCATGTAAGACAAGGGATACTTAAAAAAGGAGCATTTTTAACCTAGAGAGGACATGATAAGAAGAGTGATCTTCAAAGAAATAGAAGAGAAATCATGTGGATGAAGAATCAGCTTCTTAGCAATTCTAGGTAAGGGGCCATTTAGGGGCAGAGGAGGCAGTTAATAATCACTGTGTAGGGGGCCCAATGACCACTACTAGAGGTCTAATTTAGGGAGGAGCTAGAGTAGGTGATCTCTGAAGTTCCTTCCAAATGATCAGTTCTACAAATCTACAAAGCAACCTACCACAAATCATAGTTGGTCAGTGACAGAGCGAGGTCTAGAAGAGCCCAAGTTTCCTGATTTCCAGGATCATGTATCCTATACTTTATGATGGATGCTACTGAAATCAGATACAACACTTTTTTTTTAGAATGATTGCATAGATCACTACTGCCCCAGTGCTTAAGCTGCACTGACATCATTACGCTCAAATCTAAAAAGCAATTTCCTTAAGCCCAAATACATTGGTGCCCTCTTCTACTGGACTGACAGAAGAGATACAAAATTACGAAGATGACCTGTGCTGTTCCCAAACAACCCAGAAGGTAGGCTAAAGAACGAGTTTCTCTCCTTTTAATATTATTAGCTGTAGTAGCAGTGTTTTGGGAATTTGGCAGGTATATAACATAGGTTATATGGTTACTTTTTTGTTCCAGTTCTACAGAAAAGCAAGAACTGACAAGACCTCCATAATGTTCAGTGTGCCATCGTTCATTTGCAGAGGCAGGACTCAACCAGCAATTCTGCTTTGATCTTAAGAACAAGAACCTTGATATGCCTTCAGGAACAAAGTAGGTTCTATTCCTAGTTCTACAACTCTTCACTCTATTTATAATTGGTCTCAGAGACAGATTGAATTTTACTACTCAGGCTAAGATGAGCCAGTGCATCTTATTTTTAGGGAAGCAGAAAGTCATCAATGAAACACCAAAACATCAATATCAAACACAAAGGCCAATGATAAAATGGTAGAAGAAAAGTATTCCTTCAAGTACAGTCATTGCCATGAAACTAACCTTTGGCACCTGCTGAGGATTTGGCTATCCATACGTTGCCCTCCCCACCCTCCTTCCTCCTGTTATAGGAGGCAAGGAAGACTTCCCTTTCATCTGTCCTTGAATTGTTTATCAAATTGCGGATTCCATTATGCGCTGGAGATGCAGGGGCCACAGGAGTCTTGAGATTAGTCGGATAAATCACATAAGATTCCGGAAACCATGTGCACGATTCTGTCAATTCAGGACTTGTCTTGATTAACCTAATGGATAACAACAGATGGTCAGTGGCCCTTTTTAAATTCCAAAGTATATCTTCCAGGGCATGGGAGTGGGACGTGGGAGAAAGCTCTATGGTCATGTCACTCTGATCACTCTTTAATAAGGCCTGAGATCTTTTATCTAGGTGACAAGAAGCCATAGAACAGAGTAGCCAAACTAGCTCTTGTCCTTGGGCCCTACATAAGGGAAATACGATATACCCTGAGGCCTGGGTCCATTTGCCAAATGGAATGTTAAAAGCATACTCCAATTCATTCTGATATGGCACTTGGTCCAAAATAACTTTATAGTATCTGCAAAGAACTAAAGATATTTCCTGTTATTCTTCAGTGTACAGCATCCAAATCAGCTTTTTTTTGGAATAAGAATCCATTTCATGAAAAACTGAACCAGATCTACATTGGCAAGGCATTGAAGAAGTTATTTGGATGAAAGAAGCTTAAAAAATGTACTTTTGTCTCAAGTATCTGGATAATTTACTAAAAAAAAAAAGCATCAAAGGCAAAGGTAGTGGTGGAAGGGACCTCAGTTATTCAAACAATTTGCTCAATTTTCCAGTTGTCTTTGTAGCTCCAGTAGAGTTTCCCTCAGTTTCTAAAGGAAGAGAAAATATCTCTGATTGGAGAAAGGACCCTAGTAATTATAGTAAGAAATCTGGCTTCTGAAATAGCCTCCTAGTTAGTCTCCTTGGCTCAAGGCTCAACCCCCTCCACATATATGCCAAAATTATATTCCTCAACTATAGGTTTGATCATGCCCCTGATCTTTTTCCTTTCCTTTTTTTTTTAAAGGTCTAGTGCTTCCCTATTGCATTTAAGATAAAATATAAACTTCCCTATTTGGTATTTAAAGCCCTTTGTAATCTGGCTCCAATCTACCTTTCCAAGATGGCTCTATTCCATAGCTGCCCTACTATGCCTACAAAGCATTCCTTACTCATCTCTTCCTAGTGTCCTTAACTTCCTTCAGACTCAGCTCAAGCACCACCACTCAAGGCCTTTTTCCCTTCCCCTGGCTGTTCATGTCTTCCTCTTCAAATAATTTTATTTCTATTTTTCTGTGTTGTTTTGGAAACTTATTTACATTTACTTATATGTGTAGATATAGGCAACTAGTTGCCCCAATGAATAGAGTGTTAGATCTGAAGTGAGGAATCCCCGAGTTTAAATTCTGTCTCAGATACTAGTTGTGTGACCCTGGGCAAGTCACTTAACCACTCTGTGCCTCAGCTTCTTCCTCTATAAAATGGGAATGTTAAGTGTACCCTGCTATCTCAGAGTATTGTTATACGGGTCAAATAAGGAAATGTATATAAAGCATGCTACAACCCTTAGTGTTACATAAATGCTGTCATTATTATGATTACGAAATGCTTTCATCGTTGGATCAAAAGCTCCCTCAAACTTCATTTTTTGTTTTTGTATCCCTAGCATCTAGGACAGTGTCTGGAACATAGTGGATGCTTCATAATTGCTTGTTGATGGATTCATGATATATTCAAACATCAAATCAACAAATGTATATTGGCTCCTTATTATATTTGAGCGAACACTGCAAAACAGACTGAGGACTCAGAGCTAATCTTAGAAATCAAAGAAGAAGATACTTAGTAAAGCTATCAGTTCTCAGTCCCATCTGAATTCCCCTCTACAATCATTCCTCTTTGCCCCATAGAGGAAGGAGGGGAGGGTTAAGAGATCTATAGACTTTTCTTTCTGGAGTTTGGGGAGGGGAGGCAGAGACTATTGATCTCTGGGATACCTGAAGTGATGTTACCTCAGACCAGTTGAAGTTATGGAATATAAGGGGCAGTTAACCCAGACAACAAGCTATTAAATGAAGTATAAAGAAGGGCTCATACTTTGTTGCCCCTCTCCACGGGGTATGAAGGAGGGTTTCAAATGAGCTTGGCTGGGTGGGAGCTCAGCCTTATGCCCTTTAGAAAGTCAGACAGTTCTCAAGAAAAAGAAGAGAGGCAGAAGACAGCTTTGAGGCGTGTGGGCACTGGCAGTCAAGAAAAGAGACAGTGATGGAGGAAGAACCTAGCCTGAGAGAAAGAATCTCTTTTTGCCTCTTGGGAAAAATGAAAGCTTTATAGCTAATTTTCTCAGGATACTATCTCAGTAAATGCCTTTACTTTAAGCTAATTGTGTTCTAGCTGTTAAAGGTAAATGAATCAATGGGTGCTCTTGAGCTATACTTTTAGAGGAGTGTGAACTCAGAGTACCTTGGGGGTAGCTGTTCCTCCAGGAAATCCAAAATTCAAATTCCAATTAGTAGGGGAGGTCACCCCTACATAGAGGGTGCTACATTTAAATCTAGAATATAGTTTTATATATATGTTTGGTTGTTTTAGTCATGACTGACTCTTCATGATCTTATTTGGGGTTTTCTCAGCAAAGATAATGTAGTAGTTTGCCATTTCTTTCTCCAGCTCATTTTACAGATGAGGTAACTGAGTCAAAGAGGATTATGTGATTTGCCCAGGGTCCCAGAGCTAGTAAGTGTTGGAGGCCAAATTTGAACGGAGGAAGCTGAGTTTTCCTGACTCCAGGCTCAATACTGTATCCAAAGCACCACCTAACTGCCTCAGTAAACTACTCAAATGTAAATGAATAGAGGACAGCAGCCGGAAGACCAGCCCCAAACCATCAAGGAGGTAAGCTGAGAGGATGAGTCACAAGAAGTTTGAAATTAGAGCCAAAAAGGAGTAAGAATACTCCAGGCAAGACAACCCAGTAGACATAATCAAGAAAGCCAGATAAGGAATATTTTGGGAAGGGTGATTAAGAAGGTAGCCACCGGGTTGTAGAAAAATGGGCACATAGCATTTATATACTGTTTTAAGGTTTTCAAAGCTCTTTACAAATGTCATCTCGTTTGATCAACCCAACAACCCTAGCAAGTAGGTTCTATTATCATCCCCATTTTAGAGATGAGGAACAGAGGCAGGTAGAAATGAAGTGATTTATTTAGGATTGCAATGCTTATAAGTGTCTGAGGCCAGATTTATATTCGGGCCTTCCTGATTCTAACTGTGCTACTTAGCTGCCTCTATAATCTGTTGATAGTGGAAATATAAATTGATATAATCTTTTTGCTGAGCAATTGGCAGTATGCAATATTAGTTACAAACATAATTATGCCATTTGATGTAATAATTGTATTGCTAATAATTTACTCTGAAAGTTATTGAGAACAAAAAGATGGCCATCTATTCAAAGATTATTTTTCTAGCAGCATTCTAGTAATTATTAAAAAATGGAAGCAACCTAAATGTCCGATTATATGGGAATAATTAAAATGCAGAATATTTATGTAATGGAAGCATTAAGGCTAACAAGTATGAAGAATACAAAGAATCTAGAAAGACTTTTATGAAATGATACAAAGGGGGGGGGGAAAGAAGTAGAACCAAGAGATATAGACCATTTAAGAAGAAAAGTGAATGAGAATGAATGGAAAAACATAGCATTCTGATACAGATTTAAAGAGATGCAAAAATAACAATTAGTGATTTTTCACTAAAACCTCTTCTCCAGGTCTGTGAGGAAAGGGTTATTTCTATATCTGCCTCATAGAGAGATTCCTTGGGTGACTAGGAAGCTACCCTTTCTTTGTGTAGGTTCATTGAAACATTCTTAGCTGGAATTCTGCTTTTTAAAAAAACCAATATAACAACAGTAGCGATAATAATAACTAATATTATGTAGTACTTACTATGGATAGTTAGATGGAACAGTGAATAGAGAGTCAGCCCTGAAGTGGGGGAGGCTCTTCTTCCTGAGTTCATATCTGGCCTCCGACACTTCCTGTGTGACCCTGACCTTTAACCTTGTTTGCCTCAATTTCCTTATATGTAAAATGAGCTAGAGAAGGAAATGACAAACTATTCCAGTATCTTTGCCAAGAAAACCCCAAAAGGTGTTACAAAAGAGTGAGACACAACTGAAAAATGAATAAACAAAGCATTTACTCTGTGCCAGGCACTACACTAAGTGCTTTAAAATTATTATATATCTTGGTTGATCTTCAGAACAATCCTGCAAGGTAAGTGTTATTATCATCATCCCCATTTTATTTTATTTATTTTATTTTTATTTTTTTTAAATATTAAAACCCTTACTTCCATCATGGAATCAATACTTTTTATTGGTCCCAATGCAGAAGAATGGTAAGGGCTAGGCAATGGGGGTCAAGTGACTTGCCCAGGGTCACACAGCTAGGAAGTGTCTGAGGCCAGATTTGAACCTAGGACCTCCTGTCTCTAGGCCTGGTTCTCAATCCACTGAGCTACCCAGCTGTCCCCCCCCTCCCACCACCCCCATTTTATAACAAGTTACGTGACTCAACCAATCACATCACTAGTGCCAATGGTTGGATTTGAACTCAGTTCTTCCAGACTCCTGGCCCAGCATTCTACCCACTGAACTATCTACCTGTCATAACAAAGTTCTAGTGTGTTACCAAATAAGCATAAAGCAAACTTTTTTCTGCTTAAATTTTTTTTCAATATGGAAAAATGCACACTTAAAAAAATCAAACAAGGTTTAATATATACTTACTTAACCAAAGAAGCTTTGCGACAAAGTTTGTCAGCCCCTCTGTAATAATTCACCAACTGTATAAGCCCAGGTTCATGACCTGAAAAAAGGGAAAACAAGCAGTTAAGGCATTACAGTTTCATGGTTGAGTAAGATGAGGAGAATGGGTTGGGCAAAAGGATACAAGAGAAATAACTGTATCATCATTATTAAACAGTATTACACTGAAAAAGGTGAATATGATGCTATGATTGGTTTATGCTTTGCCTACTTGAGAACCAGCCAATTCATACTGATTAAGCACTTACTCTGAGCCAGGAAGAGAGCTAGTTAGGGGGCTTCAAAAATCATAAAAAACAAAAACAAAAATAAACAGACCCTCCCCTCAGCCTACATTGTATTGAGGGAGACAACACATAAATAATAGGAATGTGTAAGAGATATACAGAATAGATTAAAGGAACTTGAAAGGGGAAGGTTATTAGAGGCTGAGTAGAGAAAGGAGGAGAGAAAGAAGGGAGGAGCAGGGTGACTGCAAAAGGTCTCCTGGAATAGGCAGGATTTGAACTGAGTCTCTACGAGAAGTCAGGGAAACTAGGAGGTGAAGGGGAAAGAGCATTCCTGGCTTAGAGACAGGAGAGATGGAAGATGGAGTGTCATGTTTGAGGAACTGCAAATGAGAGACGCGGAGAAAGAGAGAGAGTGAGAGACAGTCTGAAACAGAGAAAAAGAGATGGGGTGGGGAGAAAGAGAGAAAGACAGAGAGAGAGACAGACAGACAGACAGAGGGAGAAAGTGAGGGAAAGAGGGAGGGAGAGGAGAGAGATACTTAGATTTATACTTTAGAAAAATCAGCTTTGATGGTTGAGTGATGGCAGACTGGAATCTTAGTAAGAGAGAACTTATTAAGGCAGAGAGACCGTAAGAAATCAATTGGTGGGAGCAATTAGGTGGCTCAGTAGATAGAGATCCAGGCCTGGAGAAGAGAGGTTACGAGTTCAAATCTGGCCTCAGATACTCCCTAGCTGTGTGACCTGAGTAAGTCACTTAATTCCCATTGCCTAGCTCTTACTGTTCCTCTGCCTTGGAACCAATATACAGTACTTGCTGATTCTAAGACAGAAGGTAAAGGTTTAAAAAAAAAATTTTTTTAGAAGAAGTCAATTGTTGGGGGGTAGTTAGGTAGCACAGTGGAAAGATGTGAGGACCTGGGTTCAAATCCAACCTTACATATCTCCTACCTGGGTAACCCTGGGCAAGTTGCTTAACTCCTATTGCCTAGCCTTTGTTACTCTTCTGTTTTAGAATTGATACTAAGACAGAAGGCAAAGGTTTAAAAAAAATCAATTGCTCAGTAATAGAGGCCTGTGCTAGGTTGTGGCTATATGAATACAGAAAAAGGGATATATTCAAGGGACACTGTGAAGATAGGAAGAATAAGATTTGGTAATGAATTGGATAAGTGAATTAAGAGTAAGTGTAGAGGATGACACCTTTGGGTACCTGGAAGGATTGTCAATATTAGGGATGTTGTGTAAATGGAATTAGCTCAAGCCCATTCATAGTTAAAACTCTAGCCACCAGAGATAATGTCATCCCTACCTCCCTTAGTGGGGAGGGGAGATGAGTTACCCACACGTGACAATAACTAACAAAAACTGCCCTTTGGGCAGTCCAAAACAGTGTTGAGGCTGCCATTTGTCCACTTGAATTAGAGGTGGACCTCCAGGAAGTGACAAAAGCTGCTGTCCTTCAAATATGATGGTAACTTCCTGTTGAGGCAGTTTGTCCTTTGAACTTGGTGCTGAAGGATCTCTGCTGAGACCTCAGGCGGCTTCCCCTCTGAATTGTCACGTGGGTAAGTTAGGCTGGCTCCCTTTTGCCTACCTTGGCGTTCCCAGAACCTCTACCTCAAGGAGGCTTCTATGCCCAATTGCTAGGGCCTTGTGACTAGTAGCCTAGTTTAATTAGCCTTTTAACCCTCTCTTGGTTGGGGAGGACCTAGGCCGGTCTGGCCAGCTTCTCTCTCTCTCCATTTCCCTACCTTCTACCTTCCCAAATTGTAAATAAACTACCATAAAACCCATCTTGATTTGGGTCTATTTTAATTATGGAATCAATCAGAATTTGATTGATTCCTGGCAACCACACCTTAAATATAATATCTAATTTTCCCTCTTACAATGTTCAGGATGGAGAAGATTTTTTGGGGAAAAATAATGGGTTCTCTTTTGGACATCCAGTTTGAGATATCCAAAGAGTAGGTAAAAATATGTGCCTATAGCTCAGTATTCAGGTCATTGTGAGAATTACCTTCATAAAGATGATAATTTAATTCATGGGAGCTGAAGAGAACATCAAAATAAGATAATATAGAGCAGAGATTTCCAAAGTGGGCACCACCACCCCTGGTGGGTGCTGCAGTGATCCAGGGGAGTGGTGATGGCCACAGGTGCATTTGGGGGCAGTGAATAACTGTAAGGGGGCGGTGATAGTATGTGACAGGGGGCGCTAAGTAATATTTTTTCTGGAAAGGGGACAGTAGGCCAAAAAAGTTTGAGAACCACTGATATAGAGAAAGGGTTTTTAATCTAGGTTCCATGAACTTAAAAAAAATCTAATGACTTTATTTCAACATACAGTGATCCCTCACCTATCACGGGAGTTTACATTCCTGAGACCCCAGAGATAGGTGAAAATCTGCAAAGTAGTGGCATTATATTTATTTTATTATTTATACATATTTTAAGGCTTTATAAAGCCTTCCCACTGTCCTATAAATCTTTTCCACATTCTTACTAACCTACAGTCATTGAGCCAATCAGCACCCAGGATAAAGAACACAGCACTATAGTTGGTTGTCTTTCATTCCATTAGCCAATAGTGTACTGTTGTAAGTGTAACTCCACAATACATTATTAGATATATTTTTAAAAAATCTGTGATACAGTGAAGCCATGATAAGTGAACCACGATATATAGTAAGGGATGACTGTAATTCGTTTCCTTTAAAATTTTACATTTAAAAAATGGTATGCATTTAAAAACATTCTTCTGAGAAGGAGTCCATATACTTTACCAGAAAACCAAAATGGTCCATGACACAAAAAAGGTTAAGAGCTTTTGGTACAGAGGGAAAAGAGAAAGGACTCAGGATACAGTCTTGGGGAACACTTATTAAGGGACATAACATGGGTGAAGAACTATCAAAGGAGGAGAAACAGAAGTGAAAAGTCTTAAAAACCTAGAGAGGACAGAGTATCCAGGATATGGAATCAACAAGTCAAATGCTAGAGAAACCTCAAGGAGGATCAGGATTGAAAAAAGGCCATTAGATTCCACAGCTAAGGGCTTACTGGTAACTTTGGAGAGAGCAGTTTCAGATGAATGATTAGGTTGGAAGCCACATTGCCATAGAAGTGAGTGAGAGGAAAGGAAGTGGAGACTTCAATTACAGTCTGTTTTCTCATAGGGATTAACTACTAAGGGGAAGTGAAACATAGGGAGGAGGGATGAAGAGAAGATTCCTTCCTTCCTTCCTTCCTTCCTTCCTTCCTTCCTTC
>NC_058131.1:149459617-149529792 GCF_016433145.1 Gracilinanus agilis
GATTTGAACCTAGGACCTCCTGTCTCTAGGCCTGACTCAATCCCAGCTGCCTCTTTCTTTTTTTTTCTTAAAGGATGGAGGAGATAGGGGTATGTTTATAAGCTAGCAAGAAATAAGCCATTATATAAAGAGAGACTGAAGAGATGGGGGTGGCAGATGGATTTGCTGCAGAAGTATGGAGGGTATACAATCAAGTGTCAATAACTGCTATCTTATCCCAGGGGAGGGTTACCTATTCAAAGAACTTTCCATTAATCAGAAATTACCTGAAAGGTATCTTAACTGATCAGTGCTTATCTTCTCCCTTAACCCCATTAGTTTTTTTTTTTCCAGTTATTTACTTCACCAGGCCTGATGCAAAAAAAAAAAGGTAGTGTTGTGTAGTAGATAGCATTGTATTTAGCAAACTGGAGTTCAGAGAATCAATGATTTGGATCTGCTACTCCAGCCTCTTCTCCCTCCCCCCCCCCCCCATTTTACAGATAAGGAACTAATTAAGGTCCTAAAAGATGATGTCACTTAATCAAGGCAGCACAGTTATAAGTAAGTAGTAGAGATGAGATTTGAACTCAAAAATATTTTCCAGCCCTGTAAGGGATGTAAATTTAGCAGGAAGGGGACTCAGCTAGGTCACTTTTTTTCTTTTAACAAGAAATTATTGGCTCCTAAGGATCTAAATATGATAAGAATGCTGGTCCTGGAGTTAGGAAGACTCATTTTTCCTGAGTTCAAATCTGGCTTCAGATACTTACTAGTTATTTGACCCTGGACAAGTCATTTAACCCTGTTTGCCTCAGTTCTTCATCTGTAAAATGAGCTGGAGAAAGATATGACTAACTAGTCCTGTATCTTTACCAAGACACCTTCAAATGGGATCATGAAGAGTCAGACACAATTGAAGTGATGGAAACACAAGAACAACAACCTCTGATTCCAGCTTCAGCCCTCTTTCCCTGGTACACACAACCACATTCAGATTTCAGCTCCTAAGTATTACACTGAACGGTATTCACAAGGTGGGGAATGAAAGGTTATCACTTATGTCTTAAGAAAGGAATGTTATTTAAATCAGTGAATAGACCAAGAGTCATCAATATTTGTCCTGCCTATCTACTTGCCTCAAGTGCCGTACTTCCAGGTTTAAGGTTTTGCTGAGCTGATTCCCAACATCTTATCCTCAACAAATTTTCTCATTTTATGTTTCATTTAAAACCAATGATATAAGGGAAAGAGAATATAAGAAAAGGGAAGGACAAAAGAAAAGGATTACATGGCAGAAATGAGCAAGAAACAAGATTCACAGAAAAGATGAATTTTAGAGTTGAAGGGACATCAGCAGCTGTCTAATCCATAGATTCTGAAAAAGAATCCCCATGACAAAATACCTGAGAAATGGTCATCCAGGCTATACTAGAATAACTCTAGCTAGGAAGTAACTAAGGTGGTTTATTCTAGTTTTGAATAACTTCTCATTCAAATAATCAATAGTTCTAATCATCAGAAAGTTTTTTCCTGGGAGCAGCTGGGTAGCTTAGTGGATTGAGAGCCAGGCCTAGAGATGGGAGGTCCTAGGTTCAAATCTGGCCTCAGACACTTCCCAGTTGTGTGACCCTGGGCAAGTCACTTGACCCCCATTGCCTATTTTTTAAAAAAAAAAGTTTTTTTCCTGACATTAAGCCTATTTGCCTCATTGTAGCTTCTACCTGATGCTCCCCCCCCCCCCACTCCCAAACCCTTACCTTCTGTCTTAGACTCAATTCCAAGGCAGAAGAGAAATAAGGGTGAGGTAAATGGGGTTAAAGTTGACTTGCCCAGGGTTACACAGGGTTATACAGCCCCAAAGGTCACATTTGAACCCAGGGCCTCCCAAATCCAGGCCTGGCAATCCATCCAGTGCTATCTAACTATCCCACACCCAGAGCTTTTAATTTTGCCTTTCTCTATAAGGTAAATAAGTCTAATTCCTTTTTTATATGGTAAACCACCTAATAATTGAAGATTGACAAAGTCTCTCTCCCCAAGTCTCTTCTCTAGGGTAACTCCCCCACATCATCTGGTTCCTTCAACTTAGCTTCATATAATATGGATTAGAAGTCCTTTGCCCTTTGAGTGGCCTTCTCTTTGACTATCCAGTTTATCAATGCTCCTCCTAAAATGTGCTGCCTAGAACGGAACATAATTCTCCTGGTGTGACCTAACCAAGGCAGAGAACAGCAGTTAAGAGTACCTCCTTACTTTTGAACGCTTTCTCTTCTCTTAATGCAGTCTAAGATTGCAGTAGCTTCCTGAGCTGCCATACCAGACTTCTAAAAAGTTTTAAATCTAAACATTTAAATTGATTTCCTCACTCTCTTTCCTCCAGGAAGGCAATTCCTTGGCATGCATTTTTCTGAAGGAGCAATTTTCTATTATCTTAAGATGTCTTCTGGAGCAGCTAAGTGGCAAAATGGATAGAGCACTGGGCCTGGAGCCAGGAAGACCTGAGTTCAAATACAGCCTTAGATACTTCCTAGTTGTGTGATGTTGGGCAAGTCACTGAACCCTGTTTGATTCAGTTTCTTCATCTAAAAAATGAGCAGGTGAAGGAAATGGAAAACGACTCTAGTATCTTTGTCAAGAAAAGTCCAACTGGGGTCAGGAAGAGTCAGATACAACTGAAATGAAGGAAAAACAATGACTTGTTTAACGAAACAAACAAGTAAAAACCCCAAAACAAAAATCTACCTTCTGGTTTTTACAAATTTCTTTTTTTCCCTTTAAACCCTTACCTTCCGTCTTGGAGTCAATACTGTGTATTGGTTCCAAGGTAGAGGAGTGGTAAGAGCTAGGCAATGGGGGTCAAGTGACTTGCTCAGGGTCACACAGCTGGGAAGTGTCTGAGGTCAGATTTGAACCTAGGACCTCCCATCTATAGGCCTGGCTCTCAATCCATTAAGTTACCCAGCTACCCTCTGTATTTTACAAATTTCTGAAGGTCAGAAGTATCCATTTCTGTGGCATCACCATTTTAGGTCATTAAACTCTTGCCCCCTCCTCAGTTTCTCAATATCAAAATTTTCTTCTTTACTATAAAGTTTTAAAAAACCAGGATAATTTCATGTTGCTCTGACCTATTTTGTCTCAACTGGAAAATTTTCTTCAAGTAGCAGAACACTAATAAATGAGAAGAGTGAGCTGTAGGCTGCCTTCTTCTACAAGAAAAAAAGGTTTTCTTCTAGACCTATGTCTAGGGCCTGCTTCAGAGATGTACCCAGTCTAGATATTGAATATTGCTGATAAAGAGTATGACCAGGTAAGACAATGTCTTTGAAAGACATAAAGGATGGAATTAGAATAATGCTAACTTATATCTTCAGGGGCTACACCTCAAAAATGACATCTTTAGCTGTGACAAAGCATACAATACACATGTATATATGAACAAGTCACTTGATAAGTTATTTTCACTCCCTAGGACTCAATTCCTACTTCTGTAAAATGAAGGAATAGAACTAGATCTATAACAGGAATTCGTATTTCTTTTGGTGTCATACATGAATATAGATGAAAATGGTATATGGTATCCCGATGACGCCTATGGACCCTCTTTTCAGAAAAATTCTTTTAATGCTCAAAAGATTCATAGGATAACAAAACTAATTCTATTGAAATAGTTTTCAAAATATTAAACAATCTTATGGATTCCTTTCCAGTCTATGAGGTTTCATGATAAAAATCTATGATCCTATAAAAGAAAAAAATCAAACTCTAAGAACAGATGACCATGACAGGATTTGAGGTTGGAAGGGAACTTGAAAGAACATTTATCCAGACACTTCTTAGCTATGTGATCCTGGGCAAGTCACTTAATCAGAGGACTATCTAGCCCTTAATGTGCTTTTGTCTTAGAAATAATACTAAGATAGAAGGTAAGGGTTTTAGGGAAAAAAAGGTCACTTACAACAAGTCTTATATTTTATACAGGAGGAAAATGAGCTCCCTCTCCCTAAATGTGAAATAACTTGCCTAAGATCACGCACAGATAGAAATGGAATTAGGATTCAATCCAGGCTCTTAGATTCTAAATCCAGGGTTGCTTCTACTTCACTAATGTTGCAAAATACTTACTCAAAACATCATTCAACATCTTGAACTAGAAAGGGCAGGTTGGTTACATAACATTATCATTATCGTGATCAGCAAGAGGAGAAGACCAATCTAATGGGCATGTATGAAACCTGAAGCGATTAAGACAAAGGATCCATTAAAATGCAGAGGAATGGAAACAGGTATACGGATGGAGTAACTTCTCCCAGTTCATTCCAATAACAAAGTTAAGTTCAATCAGTCAATCATTTATTAAGTACCTACTAAGTGTCAGGTGCTGTGTATATAAAAACAAGAGTAAAACTAGTTCCTGTCATCCATGAACTCAGTAATGAACGCAGGGAGACAAGTGTATATGCACACTACATATGTATGTATGGATCCACAAAATACATACAAACTTTTGGGGAGAAGACATAATAGGGTTAGGAATCAAGAAAAACTTCATGTAGAAGACAGTGCTGGAAGCTAGAAATTCCAAGAGGTAGAATTGAGGAGAAAATGAAATTCAAGCATGTTGCAAACAGAAAGGAAAGTCAGAGGGTTGTATGAAGAATAGCAAGAAGGTCAGCTTGAATGGAATGTAGGATGCTGGGAAGGAAGTAACATGTAAGAAATTAGAGAGGTGGGGTGAGGGTAGGTCATGAAGGACTAAGAATGCCAAACTAGAAGAGTTTATATTTTATTCTAAAGGCATAAGGGAACAATTGGATTTTTACTGATTAAGGGACTGACAGTCAGACTTGCATTTAAGAAAATCACTAGAGCAAATTAGCAGAGGATGGATCAGTTGAGGCACAGAGATCAATCTGGATGCTACTGTAACAGTGTAGGTGGGAGAAAATGAGGACCTGAGCTAGGATGGAGGGGCTGAGTAAATGGAGAGAAGCTGACATATACAATAGACATTGATGTAGAAAGAACAAGATGTGGCAAAGGACTGGATCTGTGGAGCAAGTGAGGCATCAAGGATGATGCCACTGTTACAGCAAAGAAAAAGGGAATATAAAATATTATATAGGACGCTGAATGTTTATTTATACTCTTGGATTTTAACTCTTCAAGTAAAGAACAAGAACTGGGTACCTATTATCTTTGCCAAAAAGAACAGAGAAAAGTTGGTGGAAGGGGAGGGACAGAGAAAGTAAAATGTTGAAGGCAAATCCCTAAATGGAAAGAAGAATCATCACTTTATTAAAGGATGTTGAAAACCAAAGGTGACTCTTTCTTGGGAATTATGTTGAGAATCAAAGTAGGTTACCCACATATATAATATCTCTTTCTTGTTGTAAAATGAAAAGGATTTTATATTTGTATCCCTAGCACCTAGCATAGTGCCTGGCTCAAAGTAGGCACTTAATATAACTGTTTGTTGATTGACAGACAACTTGGGCATTATGTGGAAACTTGAATACACAGAAGGATTACAGAGCTCTATTTCATTCAAATATTAGAGCTAAAAGAGACTTTAGGGGTCCTTTATTCCAAACCTCTCATTTAAAAAATGAGAGAACTGAGGAATGGATACGAAGTGACTTGTAAGTCACAAAGTGATTCAATAGCAGAGCTGGGGCTAGAGAACCCTAGGTCACACTCCTGGGTCACTGCTCTTTCCATTACAATGACAATTAGATCGGAAAGGAAATTGATTTTGAGAGTACTGAGTACATATGCACTTAATTATGACATAGTGATCTGCAGACAAGATGAATAATCAGTCTATAGCCAAGCTACCATTCATACATTTGCGGTGGAAAACAACTAATCCACAGGCTGAATATGCATTACAGACCTGTTTTCTTCACACTTCTCTACAACTCCCTACTTCCCTAAACCCTAACAACTATTACTTGAATGCCTGCTAGCTGAGCCAATTCGAAGGGAGAAAATGAATGGGACTTTTTAACCCTGACCCCCTTCCTGGATGATTGTAGTCTGCTCTAAGCTCAAGAATTCTGCAGTTGGTCCTGTAGCTGGCCATAGGGATCTGGTACATTGGACACCTGTCAGATGAACAGTCGGATTATTTTCCAAGAGCCAAAGGAGCAATGTGATTTGCAAGGCAGAACACATGGTGAAGTCCTTTAAGGCTGTTAATTGCTAAATTGCACACGTGCTACACTAAGCAGAAGAGGTTATTAACCAATATGTTCTACCACCAAAGGGCTTTTTGCTTGTCCTTAGTCCAGGGCTGGGTTACAGGAATAATTATTTTGTTCATGTCACTGGCCTAGATCATGCTGAAGTCCTTAGGAGACAAGACTTTTCAAAAAATGATTAGTTTCTCCTCCTCCTCGCTGTAAATTCTCATTTGCTGCAGCCCCGGGGAAGGCTTAGAAGTTTAAGTCCAAGCTCTGATGCTCACTATCCCTTGGATCTTGTGTAAGTCATATCCCCTTGAGGGAACAGGTTCCTCTTTTTTAAAAGGAGAGGGTTAGATTAGATGACTTCTTCGGTACCTTCTGGTTCTAAATCTAAGATCCAATGAATGAAGACAGCTAGTCTCAATTCTAGCCCCAGTCAGAATAATCTTCAAGGTCAGAGGAATTCCACAGATCCTCCTACATGATGACATTTGAAAATATCTTTTGAATTGCTCTGTTACAAAAATGAATAATATGGAAATAGGTATCAAGTGATAACACATGTATAACCCAGTGGAATTGCTTGTTGGCTCTGGTAGGGGAGAGGGAAGAGGGGAGAAAGAAAAAATGAATCATGTAACCATGGGAAAATATTTAAAAATAAAAAAAAATCTTTTGATTTTGCTAACAAACAGCAAGAAGAATGTTTAATGGTTACAATCCTTCTTTCAGAGCTTTAGAAGCAGCAAGGTGGCATAGTGGTTAGAGTGCTGAGCCTGTAGTCAGGAAGACCGGAGTTCAAATTTAGCCTCAGATTCTTGGGCAAATCACTTAACTTTTTTTTTTTTTTTTTAAGTTTTGTTTTGTTTAAGTTTTCACTTAACTTTTGTTTGCTTCATTTTCCTCAACTGTAACTGGGAATAATAATAGTATCTACCTCATAGGGTTATTGTGAAGATCAAATGAAGGAATATTTGTGAAAAAAAAAAAAAAGCACTTGGCACAAGTGCCTAGCACATAGTGAGTACTATAGAGATTTGTAGTCTCTTCCTCCCTTCCTTCTCTTTCCCTTTACAGCAGATGTGTCAAACTGGGTAGTCTAAAAGAGATTAAAATGTAATTGGGAAATGTTTAACAAGATAAATAAAAATAAAACACAATGTAACTTGTGGTTTTCTAAGTCAATATTCAGCCTTCACCAATCCTTTTCCTAATTGAGTTAGACACCACTGCTTTACAAGAGGGAAAGAACAAAGGAGAATCCAAACAAAGCTTTTACTTTCCTCTTCTTCTCACTTCCTTAATTCCATCTGAAAAGAGTAACAAAGTTGTCATTGCCTTCCTTGTGTGTAATTTAAAAGAAAAGAAAAATAAACCGATATCCATATTATTTAAGATTGAATTTCTAGACAAACTGATAAGGCAAAGGAAAGCAGAAACCAATGTAGACAATAGTCAGGCTAACACATCTTTGATAATGTCTTGATTTGGGATTTAAATGAGCATTCTTTCTTTCTTTCTTTATTTTTTTAAACCCTTGTACTTCGGTGTATAGTCTCATAGGTGGAAGATTGGTAAGGGTGGGCAATGGGGATCAAGTGACTTGCCCAGGGTCACACAGCTGGGAAGTGGCTGAGGTCGGGTTTGAACCTAGGACCTCCTGTCTCTAGGCCTGACTCTCACTCCACTGAGCTACCCAGCTGCGCCCTTAAATGAGCATTCTTATATAAAACAACTTATCTTTGGCATAGTGGCTAGAGTGATGGACTTGAATTTAAAAGGTCTGGCATCAAAACCTGCCTCTTACCCTATGATCTTGAAAAAGTCAAAGACTCTGAGCTTTGGTTTCTATATCTGTAAAAGGAAAATAAAAGCGGCACCTGTTTCTGATTGCTCGTTAGAATCAAATGAAGAAGTCTATAAAGTGCTTTGAAAATCTAAAAGTACTATACAAATGGGAAATTTCTCATTTAAGATAATCTCTTTAAAAGTCTCCACAGAAAAGAAAAAAAAACCCAATCCCAATAATCCAATTTATTGGATCACAGCTTTGAAGATGGTGGGGACATTAATTTATCTAACTTAACTCCCTCATTTTGCAATGAAGATACTAGGTCCAAAAGTTGAAAGGCTTTACAGATATCACTGGTAAGATCTTTGTTCACTGAATTTCTATTATCAATAAGTTATTCTTATCCTATTAACCACAATGTCATTCTCATTCTGTTTCTATTTCTCTCTGATTTCTACACACTCACCTTTCCCAAATCTTCCTCAACCTTCTCCTCTACCTCACTGTTTTGGGTGAACTTCAGAACTCATGCTTATAGTATAAGTGATGTTCTGATGTCAATATTTTCTGTTAAGTTCTCAAACTTTCCTTACATTGTTCCACACCATGCTGTTCTCAATCCTTCAATTTCAATAATTTGTTATTTAAATAGTAAAAGCTATTTCCCCCAAGGTTACACAGGTAGTACTGCCTAGGAGATTCTAAGTTCCTTGAGGACAGCTACTGTATTTTATCTGTTTTGCTTTGCACACACTTCATGCTTCTTTTCGTTTTCATTACTGTGAAAGCACTCTAAGGCATAAATCCAATTTGTCTAATGGAGGATTATAAGAAGTATATGATATCCCTGCGCTTCTTTACAAAGGGAAAAAATATTAGTTAAATTTCTTAACTAAGAAAGGACTAGTAGGGAAGAGATGTCTAAGGAACCTAATAGCTCATTTTAAGTATTTGTCATATGAAAGAGAAACCAGGGGCAGCTAGGTGGCTCAGTAGATAGAGCCAGGCCTGGAAATGGGAGGTTCTGAGTTTAAAAACCTGGCCTAAGGCATTTCCTAGCTGTGTGTTTCTAGGGAAGTCACTTTATTCCAATTGCTTAGACCTTACCACCACTCCCATTCTTATTAGAATTAATACTTAGGGGAGCATTCCATTACATCGTGAGAATCCAGAGCCAGAATAAAATAATTCATTTTAGGCCCAGAAAGAAGGTACACATAGGTGGCTCAGTGGTCTGAGAGTCAGGCATAGAGATGGGAGGTCCTTGGTTCAAATCTGGCCTCAGAAACTTCCTAGCTGTGTGACCTTGGACAAGTTACTTAACTCCCATTGCCTACCCTTACCACTCTTCTGCCTTAGAACCAATGTACAGTATTGATTCTAAGACAGAAGGTAGGGGTTTAAAAAGAAAAAGAAAAAAGAGGAGTCAGAATCAAGAGTAATAGGGAGAATTTTTAAAAAGGAAAATTTAGGCATAACATGCAGAAAAATTTCTAAACAGAGTTATGGGCTATCTCAGGAAGTAGATTCCCTCTCACTGGAAATTTTCAAGCAAAGGCTGGCTGACCACCTATCTGGTCCACTACAACATTGGAGGAAGGACTCTTTTTCCAGTATGAGTTGAACCAGACAGCTTCTAAGATCCTTTCTGACTCAGAAATTCTCAAATTTTGTGAAATAATTATTGATTTCAGTTTTAATAATTGAAACATCAATTTTTGTTTCAAAATAACATGCATTTGGGCAACACATCCTACTGGACCAATATTAATATCTCCTTGTTGGATTCAATGTTTATTTTATTTTTCTCTCTTAGAGTGATAAATCCAAGAGAAAAAAAGCCTTTTTTCCCCTCCAAAATTCACAATCACGGTCTTCCCCCCAGAATAATAGCAATTGCATACATGTGGACAGTGTGCTCAACATTTACAAAGTGCTTATTTCATTTGACTCTTACAATCCTCTAAGGAGGTGAGGCAACAGCTATCATCCCCAGAAGAATCAAGGGTTTTGTTCTTAAGGTCACACAGTTAATATTCCCCAGCAGACTCTAAGCTTCTTGAGGACAGAGGCTGTTTTTCATCTGGCTTTGTACTCTTAGGACCTAGCAAGGTGCCTTGCACACACTGATGCTTAATCCAAAGACTGCTGGGTTGGAGTGAAATAAAAAACACTGCCAGGACCCCTCAGTCTTGGTCCTCTGGCTCCAAACTGGTTGCTTTCCACTAGTCCATGCAGCTTCTATCAAGTGCTATGGACCCAATGGAGATTTAATCATCATTAAAAAGTGAAGCAGGACCCCAAACCAGTCATTTTTCTAATTTGATGTAAAGTTTTCCCTTGTTTCCCATCAGCCTCTTATCTAATTGCATCCTGTTTACTTTAGCAGACATGAGGTCATCCAGGCTCCCCTAGGGGATACCGAAAGAGCTGACTAGAAGAAGCTCTAACTTTTAGGAGGCAAACCCCTCAGTTTATTCCAGTCCAAGTACCGATTTATGTCGTGATACATTGTTTAAAAGCACCTGAATTAAAAACTACTTGTTAACTACCCCAGCTTTAGAACCACTTCTTCCAGATTATATTGACTTAAAATGGGTCTCTTAAAATTGCCCTGATGGCTTCTCAGTTTCCATTAGGAAAAACAACTTTCTTTATCCTCCCAGTATTAACTGTATAGATGTCTAAAATGGTCCCTCAAAGGATTTTGATAGTTGTAGGAAATTATGAGATCCTAGATTTAGAACTACCTGGGACCTTAGAAGTCACTTAGTCCAACCCCTTCATTTTAAAGATGAACAAACGGAGGCCCAGAAATATTAAGTTACTTTCTCAAAGTCATATAAGTTGGTGGCAGAGCATGGATTTGAAACAAGATGCGCTCACTCAAATCCAAGTCTGTCCACTACAGAATGCTGCCATAGCCTTCTCCCTACTCCTACTGCTACCATCCTGTATAGGGCCTTATTTCTACCCACAAGAACTACTTCAATAGCCTCCTAACAGATCTTCCTGCCTCCACTCTTCTCCCCTCCTCCAGTCCATCTGTCATACTTCTGTTGGACTTAGATTTATTAAGAAGACAGAAGTATTAGTTTCACCAGACTAGAGTAGCAAGAAGATAAGTGAAGGATCTATTTTATTTTTATATTATCTTATTTTATTTATATTTTATCAGCAGAAGGGATTGCCACACAATCCATGACTTAGTGTGTTGTTACCTTAGGTACATGGAAGTTAAGTGATTTGCCCAGGATCACATAGCTAGTAGTTGTCTGTGGTTAGATTTGAATCTGGTTTTCACTAATTCCAAGTCCAGCACTATGGTCATGCTGCCTCTACAACTTCAGTAGCACTGTAAACAAAATTAAATAAAAAATCTTGGAGTCCTATGAGTATCAAGTGCATTTTGACTTGAAAATTATCTGAGAAGATATGGAAATGTCAAAGTTATATACAAATGAACTCTCCATGGCTTGTTGCTGTATATTGGGATAGGTAACAGGAAAATGACTTGGCATCAATTCATTAAACATTTTCTGGTTTAATCACTTGCTATTAATCTGTAAATGTGATATGATTTTATCAGTGGGAATGACATTAAAGAAGAGTCATTAACCTCTGCTTTTGCCCTGTATTCTAAGGACCATGGGACATTTCCATCTGACTTGCAGCTGAAACCTTCTATGTTTTCTCTCTCCAATTAGAATGTGAGCTCCTTGAGAACAGATCATCTTACTTTTTAATTTGTATCCCCAGAACTTAGCAGGACACTTTGCACACAATAAAAGCCTAATAAATGCTTCCTTCTTTCCTTTATTCACTTAAACTTGTTCTGGCTAATTTTTTGTCATGATCTTCCAAGACACTGGGAGATGAATCAGATGTCTTACCCCATCTTTTCCATACCCTGCCAAAGGTATCTGAGGCTGAGGTTTTTGATAAAAGAATTTTTTCCTTTACTTTAGGCATGATCATTGTGGTAACATAGGTCAGCTAGATTTCTAAGCTGAAAATGCATCTGTGCTGCTTCATGCTTTTTTACTGTGCAAGAGAAATCACAAAACAGACTGGAGTAGATCTAAGCAAAGAATGTGGATGTGGTTCTATAAGAGAGAAATACTTCCCTCCTTCCTCTTTTCACAGGAATACTGATAATAAAGAACAGACATAAGCTAAGAAGAACAACATCCTTCCCACTCAGTCTTGAGTGACATCTGGCTTAGATCTGTCACTCTCATCAGGTATCAAACACATGATTATTCTACTTTCCCAAATTCTGTTAGTAACCCCCTAGTACAACCTACATTTTCTCCAAGAGTAAAATATTGGTCATCAGACTAACAAAGTCATCTTGGCCCATTCAAAGGTAATTCATTCCCATTTGCCTCCCAGAGAGAAGGTGACAATGAGCCAAATCAGAGGGAGAAGTTTTGCAGTAAGAGTGATAACTTAGTTCTTTGGAACTTGGGTTATTTCTGAATATTCCAGAATGTAAAATTAAATGTCTATTCTTAAATTATTTTTTCACTTAGATTTCCAAATTCTAAAAAAGTTTGAAGGTTTCCTTGTATTAATTGCAAAAAAAAAAAAAGAAAAAAGATATGATTTGTAATTTGAAAACTCCATTCTCCTTTCAAAGAATAATGATATAATTTCATTCTTCATAAAGGATTTGTAACATTTATACTTAAGGAATATACAAATAATACCTTGCAATCTGATCCTAATACATGGGCTATTTTCATTCTTAAAATTACCTTTCACTCACATGGGAGTGACCTGCTGTTTAATAATACAAGAAACTATGAACATCAAGAGAACTGAATTATAGTCACATGAAATACCAAAATCGTTAACAAGTATGCTAATAAAATTAAAAAAACCCCACTATAATGATTGAATATAGTCCATGCCCAAATAGGCAGTAAAAATGACCCTATGGATTAAATTGACTCAGGTAAAGCACTTGAAAGGAAGAAGGAGTATATGTTATACAAGTTATATGACTACTTTGTTCAAAGTGTTCAGAGAACAATAAAAGAAAAGATTAAGTACTAAGCCTACAGTAATGACTTTGGGTCTTGCTGCATTTTGGGGCCAGATCTATCTTAACTTTATATAAAGAACTGCTGTCACTGAATAATTTGGTAAACAGATATAAAAAAAGAAAAAATATTCAATCTGATACCCTACCCAACTGTACATTCTTTTGACTAGATTGGTACATTGGTCTCATTTTTTGAGTCCAGCTGTTACTTTCAATATCTTTCTTATTGGAATTTAACTAAGCCTTCTAATGCTGGATTTTTTATCAGCCTTGAAGAGGCAATCCTAAGTAGACCACTTCCCTGGGCAGAATATTTCAAAGAGCTGAAGAGTGAAATACCAGGTCCTAGTTCAAAGGCAGTTAGTCAGTGCTGCAGAATGACTGCCCAGTTTTGCTGCCAGATCTGAATGATCATTAGAACAGTTTTTTTCCCCCTCAAACTCAAGAAAACTTTCTATTTTTGAGGAATAAAGCCTAGAGACATAATTTATTGCCTTGGCTACAGGGTAAAACCCCCTATTCGGGATTTCTAACTGGTAAATACCAGATCTGAGTCCCTCCCTTGTTGCAGTAGGCAACACCCAACAAGCAAGGTTACCGTTGTCTGGGACCCTAGATTGTGCCAATACTTCCCCTTTGGCAGCTCAGTCAGGTCTTCTGCCACCCACTATACAGGGTCTCCCCAAACGTCAATTTATAAGTCGGCCCATTGTTCAGGATGGGCTAGAAGAGAGGAGTCAGCGGAAAAAATCATCAGCTCAAAAACCCCTGTAAGTCTGGTTTGGGTGAAGGAGTGAGGGATTAAACCTAAAGGACTCTAAGGAAGCGATCTGTGGGAAAAGATATATCGCCTTTATTTCCTCAGGATGGGAAGAGAACATGCATTAAAAAAGCAGTGGGGCCTGGGGGTGGGTGGGCACCGGGAGGAGTGGGAAGTCTCTCACCCAGTCTTCCAAAGGGCAGCCTGTTCCTCTCTCCTAGCATCAAGTTAAACCTGGGGTTGTCTCTCTTCAGCCGTTTCCATTGTCCAGTCGAAAGGAGCAGCTTGGAAACCTCTGCATAGACGCTGCTGTTCTCGTCGCGTACCACGAAGGTGTACATGATGTCAGGGGAGGGCTGCCCCGGCCCAGGTCTCAGTGGCGGCGGCAGCTGCAAGGACAAGTCTGGCCCTGGCAGGCAACAGCGAAAGATGCGACTTGCAAGCTAATGGAGGGGCCGCCTTCCCGGCTCTGCATCGGATACCGCCCCAGCAGCCAGGCGCCCGGGCACCGGCGACCCTGGCCACGGTCCGATAGGGTCCGCACTCCCTAGCGCTGACCCCTAAGCTTCCCGCCTCGGGGCTCCCACCAGCCGCCGCCTTCCTCCCCTTCCTCCGGGCAATGTGGGGATTCTCCCGGGCAGCAGCGGCGTGCTCAGAGCCCAACCTCTTGGCAATCCCTCCCCACCCTACAGTGGCGGCACCGCCTACCTGGTGGGGACCCCCTGCGCCCGCAGCCCACCTAGCCCCGAGTTCTGCTCGGCAGCTTTGCCTTCCATGAGCTCTTGGGGCGTCTGTAGTACCCCGCCAGCCTAGAGCTCAAAAGCTGCCTGGCTCCTGGGCGCCGGAGGCGCTAGCCACTTGTCTGGCTCTTTCTCAGGCCAGCCTCAGCCCCAGCCCTGGCAAACGCCAAAGCCTTTGCAGCTGCTCCTCCGCTTTCATGCGGGCTCCTCCTCCTTCCCCTGTGATTCCGTGCTGAGCTCACGGGTCAAGGAGGAGGAGCTAAGCGGCTGTCGCCAGTCTTCTTTCACTCTTCTCCCCCACTCTCCCTAATTTTCCTCCTGTTAAGCCTCTTCACTTCTACTTCTGTCCCACCACCTATTCTGCTGCAGAACCCTATCAATATAGCTTCACATGGCTAGGGTAGAGGTCACAAGAGGATTTGCTTGGGTCTGCCTTCCTGAATTTGAGTAGTGGCAGCTGGAAAATGCAAGAGGGAAACGGGAAACGGAGAGAAGGGCCAAGAGAATCCTCTATTGAGATGAAGCGGGCAGATGATGAGAAGGTGGGAGGGAGAGGACAGAGGGTCTGTTTTAGTATTGTCATTGTCTCTTCTTTGTTTAAATGGACCAAAAAAAAAAAAAAAAAGAGGTAAGAGCTCACCTTGCATCCCATCTCCTCTCTTCTGAGGTATATTGCCTAGACCAGGGTGGTTCCCAAAGTTTTTTGGCCTACCACCCCCTTTCCAGAAAAAATATTACTTAGCGCCCCTGGAAATTATGAAACTATTTATTGAATTCAGAATAGAATGTAATACAAAAAAAGTGTGGCCATCACCGCCTGCCCTGGATTGCTACAGCACCAACTAGGGGGCAGTGGCGCCCACTTTGAGAATCAATGGCCTAGACTTTTTCCTATATCCAGACTTGAAGAAAACAAAAAACTAACCCAGCACTGTTGAATTGAGGGCAAAGAAAAAGTCTGGTGCTACATTACTACTTCCAAGATATCCTGACCCCCTAAAATGTAACATTGAGAGCAGCTGTCTTAATGAAGGCTTTGGAGGAAACCTGTTCATACAGCTTGAGGTGAGAGCAGTTAGAAGAGAAGAGAGGGAGAATAAAGGTAGAAAAAGATCAAGTCGGAGAGTAGTAGGTACAGACTGGAATGTTAACGTCACTCTAAGTTAGTCATGAGTTTGACTTAGTATTGGACATTCCAGAATTTGGACTTTATGCTCCAGGTTTATGTAGTACTTTAAAGTTTGCAAAGAATTTCCCTAAAACATCCCTATGAAGTAGAGAGTGCTAGTGAGTATTATTCCCACTTTACGGATGAAAAACTGGAGCTTAGAGGTTGTGACATGCTGTAATCGTGCAGTTTTTAAGTACCTGAAATGGGAATTGAACTCTGCTAGCCTGTTGCCAATTATGCTATTTCTTTTGACAATGTCCTTTTTGACATTCTTGGCCTTTATTCCCTTACCTCTCTCTTATGTCTTACCTCCTTGCTCTTCCTTTCTGCCCTTGCTATATACTTCACCCTTTACATTTCCTGTATTTTCAGCTCCTTCTTTGGCTGGGTTCATCACTTTCTTTTTCCATTTACCTTTTCCAAGCCAAACTTTCCCTGGTAGAAAGGGAAATTATCTCAAAGGGATTCAATTTTAGACATATACTTCTTTTTTTTTCTTGCATTACCATAGCTGAAATCTTTGACTTTACTTTATACAACTGATTCTATAGTTATCCCCAAACTCACCATATTAAAAAAAAACAAACTAAATTCACAACCTTCCTGCCATCCCCTAAGACTCCTCCTTCAAAGTTTTCTTTCTGAAATTCCCATTTCTTTCTCTCTAGTTCATCTTCCAAATGCTCAAATAAATGCTCCATTCTTGTTTTCTATCACCTCTTAATTTTTGTATTTCAAAGTTCCTATTCAGCTCTGTCTTTCATCAGAAATGCTTGAAAGTACTCCATTCTATTAAAGATCTATTCCCTTACCCTCAGACGATTATATTCAGCTTTGCAGGATACATTATTCTTCATTGTAAGACTATATAATTCTATATTTCAGGATCTCCTTTTATTTATAGTAAAAGCTACCAGGTCTTCTGTAAGGAATCTGGTTCCTTGATATTTGAATTCCTTTCTGGAGTTCTTGGTACTTGAACTCCTAGCCTAACTATTTGCTATCACTTCAGTGACATCATGGTGAGAAGCACACCAATGGAGACTTGTAAGCTACATTACTAGAAAAGACATTCCCTAACTCCTAAGGGCTAACCCCAGAGTCCTCATAGTTAGTAGCCATATTCTGGGAAGTGGGAGTTGGGATGTTGTTTAGTAACCTCTAATTCTTTATGAACCTCCCACCTGGGATTTTCTTGGCAAAGATACTGGAGTGATTTGCATTTACTTCTCTAGCTCATTTTACGAATGAAGACATTGAGGCAAACAGGCTTAAATGACTTGCCCAGGATCACACAGCTAGTAAGTTTCTGAGGTTAAAGATTTGAACTCGGGAAGATAAGTCTTCCTGATTCTAGGCCCAGCACTCTATCCATTGTGGTACCTAGCTGCCTCCTGATTTGGGATACGGATACCAGAGAGTCTAAGTATTATATTTATCTATAATTTGTACTTATAGCCTATCCCCTACATGATCAGTAGACTAAAGTTCTTGAGGGCAGGAACTGTTTCATTTATGACTTTGTGGCTCCAACACTTTGAACAATATATTTCATGTAAGTCACTGAATGAGTGAAAATGGAATTAAATGGTACTAATAGTTTATTTTTCCTTAGACAGTAACACTTTGACTCCTTTTTCTGCTAAGTTTTCCATAACTAAGTAATCACCATGACCTGTCATTTCTTCAGTCTACATATACTTAGGTTTATTGTTTCTTCCCTATTCTTAACCTACCACCATCACTTCATAAATATCCCAGTGTAGACTCGTAAATCTTTCTTCCCTTTAATCCGTTCTGGACACACAACCACATTAATCTAACAAAAAACATGGCTTTATTAGATCAGTTTTCTCCTTCACGCTAGTTAAAAGACTAGTGTTATTCCCTCTCAATCATATTCAAATACCTTACTCTGGCATTCAGGGTCTTCTAGTAACTGTTCTCACCTTGTTTTCCCTGTCTACTCTCCCCATTTCTAAATCAAAGCTTTTCTGTCTCCCTTCCTCTGTCTTTTACAATATTTTGTTGGTCTTTATTTCTTTGATCTTGCAGTCATCTTGTAGGCAGAAGGGTAGGTGTGGTGGAGAGACCAGTAGAGATTTGGAGTCAGATGGCTTAAAATTTGAATCCTGCTATGACACTTAGTATTTGTGACCTTGGGCAAATTCAGTGGAAAGACTAATTGTTCTGGAGTCAAAGGACCTGGATTCAGATCCCATCTCTGGAATTCACTACCTCTGTGCTGTTCGGCAAGTCAACCTTTCTTAACTTTCCTGTGCTTCAGTTTTCTTAAGTGCAAAATGAGAGAGATGGATTAGATGCTCTCTAAGCCCCTTTTCCAGTTCTCATTTTAGGATTTTAGGAACTGAAATCTGTAGATTAGTTCTAAATTCATTTTCAGTTATTCTATGGTCTCACCTTAGATTTTAGAGTTGAGAGAGGCCTTAGAGATCACAGAGTGCAACCTTCATAATTTATAAGCGAGGAAACTGAATCTCAGAGAGGTTAAGAATCTGCCTAGGGTCATACAATTAGTAACTATTTTAGTGAGGATTTAAACACAGGTGTTTCTGACTCCAAACTAAATGCTTAACATACTGCTTAAACACTCTCTCCTGTAAGCATAGATTTAGAATTGTAAGAAACCTAAGGTAGTCATTTACTCCAATTGCTTCATTTTATAGATGAGGAAATCAAGGCATTTTAGTGATTTGCCCAAGGTCATATAGGTCAAAATTAGAACTCAGGTCTTTTTAATCCAAATCCACTACACTTTTTATTATACTTAAAAAATTTATACTACTTCTTAAATAGTTATTCAGATTCTAACTTAAGACCTGGAGTGGTTGGTTACAGTTGAGACAGCCTAGTTGATTTTAGGGTGGTTCTAATTATTGTTCCAGGTGTTGTTCTGAAAAGGTTAATTAATGTGAGATGTAATTTATCAGTATAAAAAAGCACTTACTGTGATGCTTTTTCCTTAAATATAAAAAAAAAAAGAAATTGAAATAAGTGAATTCCAAAATGCTGTGATCTAGGTACAAAAAATTCTGTTTTAGGTTTCCATTCTAAAATACAAACAATACTTATTGATTAAAAGAGGTATTTGAATGGAACTCTCAATTTCTTTGAACTGGGAGTGGCAATTCGGTAACTATTTATACTTGGTTTGTTTTTTTTTCCTGTTGTTTTCTTGTTTTTACTATCACTATCCTCTTCTACTCTTCCTTCCTTTCCCCTACCTTTCTTTCTTCCCCTGACTTAGTTCTGCCAGTGACACTTATAGGCCGATGCCCCACTTGGTGCCATTTAATTAAAAGGGTTGCTGGAGTATCACTTAAGGGTGTCAGAAAGAACATTTCTCCTTCATCCCTATCTATGCAAAGTCCACTTAGTCATCAGCCTCCAACATCACCTCCTTCATGAAACCTTATCTTACTGAGTCCACAAAGGGTATCTTAGCCTTTTTGAGCCCTTGCCTTCTGTTACAATTAGATACTAAGCGGATCATGGACTTTTTGAATTGTTCTCTAGTAACACTCTGCCTCTGCCTGTTCCTCTCTCCCCCTCTTCCCCCCCAACCGCTTTCTCCCTCTTCTTCTCCCTCTTTATCCACCCATCCATGCCTATATTTATCATATATTTCCAGCTGGACTCAGATTTCTTGAGGATGGGAATTCTATCTTCAATTTCTTTGGTATCTCCTGAAATACATTGAAGCTGAAGTCTGAGAAATGTAGCATAGTAGAAAGAGGTCTAGATTTGGAAAAGGAAGAGTAGTGCATTTGAATTAGTTGGGTGACTTCACTGAGTCTTAATTTCCTTACCTGGAGATAATAATTGACCTTCCAAAGGTGATTGTAAGGAAAGCACTTTAAATTAAGTAGACCTCTCTCCAAATATCCTTTATACAATTTTATCTCCTCTAACATAATATTATTATTATAATAGCTGATCAGTAAATACCTTTAAATCTGTAATTAGTATTTGCCTCTGACCAAAAAAAAAACCCCAAACTAAGAAGCTTGCCTAAAATACATTGAACTTACTGTCTTTTCATCCCTCCTATGTTTATTTTCCTCTGTGAAAATATGAGAGGATGCCTAGTTTAATTTCTAGAGAGAACTATTATGAGAGTACCTTTTTATCCCCACTGTTATGGCTGAGATCACAAATTCATAAAGGAATCCGAATGCTATCAAGTAAGGTAAGATTTTTTCCCCCTTGAGTATATTAAAAAAATGTCTTGTAACCTAATAGTATAGTGTTAGATTTGGAGTCAAAATACCTAGTTTTAAATCTTACTCTGCCTTGTGACTTTGGACAAATCATTTAACATTTATATAAGGTTCCTCATGTATATAATAAAGAGGTTGGTTTAAATGACTTCTAAGGTCCTTTGTCATTGTAAGAGCCTGTGAGCCGCTGGTGTACTTTCTAAGAACTTGATTTTTATCCTGTAGCGGGATAAAATGTTATAAAGGGTGGTTGGAGGGAGGTCTACTTAGTTTGGGGTTATTTTGATGTCTTAATGCTGAATATGAGCAATATCATTCAACTGGGTTTTTTCCCCACTCTCAGCATGCCTGAGGATAAGCCTTGATCTATGGGCATGCAAATGCAGAATCTTCTAGTTTTTTTCTAATGTACCTCTTACTCCATTACTGGGGGCTATGTCAAAGGGGTTGGAGAGAACTGGCCACTTAGCAAGAAGTTTCCTGTTCTATTAAAGGGAAGATACCATTTCTACTCTCATTTCCTTCTTTCTCCCTTTTGAACATTTCCTGGGTATGAGCGTGTGAGATTTTCTACTTTTCTTCCAGCTCTGGTAGCTGCCTGCTTAAAGCTGCAAGAAAAAAAATTTATCTAGGTGAGTCTGAGTTTAAATCTTAAAGCTTTGCCTGCCTCTTCTGCTTCGTGTGTGTGTTTTTCCGGGCACAGGTGGCAAAATCAATACTGATGTGGATATTTCTAGGCTTGACTCAAACATAAGTTTAAGATGTTGGGACTCCTTGGTCTGGTGCTAATTGCTGGAGGTGATCTCTGAAAAAATTTAAAAAAGGATTTAATTTTAATATTCATTTGAGAGAGAGAGAGAGAGAGAGAGAGAGAGAGAGAGAGAGAGAGAGAGAGAGAGTGAGTGTGTGAGTGTGTGTGTGTGTGTGTGTTTAGATCACTTTGGAAGTAGAAGCAATGATCTCTAAAGTCTTAGCTGGCTTTTGTTGATATTAGTGTTTATGCCAGCATGAATAATTAATAGGGAAATGGGCTATTGATGCCTCAGCTTGGAAAGGTAACTGAGACCATTATGAAATCTTACATCAGGAGAATAAGTGTTTGGTTTAATATACTGCTAACAGTCTTTGTTCAATCTGTTATTTTTGGTAAATTTCTTTTTTACATGGCACTGGAAACATTTTTGAATACCATCCTTGTTTTATCTTTTGGAAAATTTGGACAGGAGCATTTTTCTGATCACTTTTGCCTTTCCCTGGGTCCTACCCAAGTGATTTGGATAATAGATCAAACTCTTCTTAAAGCTACACTTGAGGAACAGCAAAGAATCTATCTCTTGGGAAGTGGCAAGAGGGGCATTTCATTGGGTGCCCAGAATTAAACAATATAGTGAACAGTGTACTGACTTAAAGTCAGGAAGATCTGAGTCTAACCCCTGTTTCTGAATATGACAAGCTGTGATCATAGGCAATTTTCTTCATCTCTCTGATCCTCAGTTTTCTCATCTGCCTAAAAATGGAGGGTGGAATAGAGAGAAATGGCAACTCCTGTATTACCAACTTCATAGTGTTATTGTTGTATTCAAAATGAGATGAATATAAACTGCATTGAAAATTTCAAACAATTCAGGATTGCATTGACTTAAGGTTAAGTGGCATGAAATCCTACATGCCAGTGATAGGATCATGGTCCCTTCCCTTTCTTGGTGTCTAGTAAAGACTGGCAATAGACAGAATTCAAAATAGGAGAGGTTGTTTTTAGTGCTTTTAAAAGTCTACCTTCCCCAAATCTAGGGGTCACAACAGACTAGATCAAGTTATTTTTTTCCCCCTTCTCTCCTGAACTCCAAGGTAGAGTAATTGCTTCCTCCCATCATCACTTTTCAGTGAGCACATGGTCCATTTTTTCTTAATCCTTATCTCCTATCTTAGAATCAATACTGTATATTGGTTCCAGTGCAGAAGAGTGAAAAGGGCTAGGCAATAGGGGTTAAATAGGTTGCATAGGGTCACACAAGTAGGAAGCCTGTGAGGCTAGATTTGACTCTAGGACCTCCAATCTCTAGGCCTGGCTCTCAATCCCCTGAGCCACCTATGTGTACCTTCTTTCTGGGCCTAAAATGAATTATTTTATTCTGGCTCTGGATTCTCACGATGTAATGGAATGCTCAGTGAACTCAGATTCAGGCAACCTGGATTCTAATCCTAACTTTTTCATATTGAGCTGTGTCTTCAGAAAATCTTATTTTTATATTATTTCTGAATAGAGCATTCCTGATTCCCCCCATGAAACACAGCTCCCTCCCAACATGAAACAAATAAAAAGTCAAGTAAAACCAATATAGAGACTGTGTCTGAGTGTTTTTTTAACACAGTACCCATAATTTCCTACTTCTTTACCCAGAGAATAGAAGTATGTATTATTTTTATTTTCTAGGATAGGACCAAGATTAAGCATTATACTTCCTCAGAGTTTAGATTTCTTTTAGTGTTTTGAAAAACTTACATTATATAGTTATTGTACATATTTTTTCTTGGCTTGGCTTACTGTTATCTAGGTATTAACATTTTTCAGAGGATTCTTGAAGAACAGCAGAGATTTAATTTAAAAGAATGAATCTCTATTGGTATAATTTCAGATGAGAAGGAGTGGTATTTTGGGGCAGACACACTTTCTTGTGGGATCTCAAATTACACTATATAGGCAGCCACCTACTCTAATAACTTATTAGTCTGCCCTCATCTCCCACCTTAAATCATTTTCTCCTCCCTTCTCTTGCCTCTTCTAGGGTGACTGAACAGAAGAATATGATGATGAACCTCCCATAAAGAGAAAAGAGAGAGGGAGGGAAAGCACCAGACAGTCATCTTCATGCTCAGAATAACACAGCAGGGTGTATCAATAGTATCTTTTCCAACCCCTCTAGTAATGAAGGCTGTTGGTGTCAGGCACTACCCCACTATTAGCAAAGCCATTTTGGCACACCCCACTCCTTTTTGTCATGGTAGTGCTGCCACCAATATGACTCATGTTCTGGCTACCCACCCACATTTGCATGCAGTGTAACAGTCCTGTGAATAAACCAACTTAATTATGAGTTTGTAGCATCTTTTCAAGCGTGGAAACCCACTCAGAATGTCAGTCACTAGAGCAGGGCATTCTCTTCTTTTTTGATATGTGGCACCACCGTTTTCTAGGTTTTGGATGAAAGTCCAGAGTTTATAGAAAGTCAGAACTGGCTGGCACTGTACAGATAATCTAATCTAAGCCAGAGTTCTCAAGCTTTTGTGGGTATGTCTTGGACCCCTTTGGCAGTCTTCAATCCAGCGATCCTGGCCTCCTGGATGTTCCACAAACAAGACATTCCACATTTCTTGGCTTTGGCATTTTACCTGGCTGTCCCCTGTGCCCAGAATGCTCTCCCTCCTTATTTCTGCCTATTGATTTCCCTAGCTTCCTGTATGTCCCAATTAAAATTCGACCTTCTGCAGGGATCCTTCCTTAACCTCTCTTAATTTTAGTGCTTTCCCTTTAAAATTTTTTTCCTATTTATTCTGCATATAGCTTGCTTTGAATATATTTCTCTTGTTTCCCCCATTAGATTGTAAGCTCCCTGAGGATAGGAATCATATTTTTCCTCTTTTTGTATCCCCAGCACTTGTATCACAGTGCCTGGCACATAGTAGGTGCTTAATAAATGTTTATTGAATTGAAGTTGAATTGGTGAAGCCTATGGACCCCTTCTCAGACTGAAGGAAACCAACCATATTGGAATATGATTATCAAAATATAAAATAGATAAGTTCATGGACCTGTGAAAGGAAATTTTTTATTCTCTTTGTCTCTTTTAAATTAATTAATCAGGAACTTGAAGTACCCCTACTTAACACTTAGAAAGTCACTAACCAAGAGAATTCTCATTTACTTAGTCATTAACACTTAGTCCTAAAAGACCACAAGCACTGCCCTCCCTCCCCCAGGCAAATTGAGAGACTGATTGGTTCCTGAGATGTGAAGGAAGGAGAAATCAGAGAGTCAGGAAGTGATGTAGAGAAAACTGCTTATAAAAGCCAGCCAAGGGCATTCATACTTCTGCTGCCTTGGTGGCTCATGTTATGGGAGAACTTCTGTGTTGGAGGGTCTTCTGCCTTGGACTTCTGTGTTGGAGATTGATTCTGGGCTGGTAAGACTCTTGCTGAAGAGACTACCATGACTTCTGGTTGGAGATCAGGACCTGAGGGAGTCTTTGTTGGAATTGAGCTGGATTTCTTCGGAGTGGCAATTGTAGGGTATTTAGTTAGGCAATATTTTCTACCTCCTTACATTTCCTTCTTTACTATTTCTACCCTGTTGTAATAAAGCTACTAACATACTCATAATTTAATTTTTAATTTTTATAAATGGTAACCACAATAATTGTTTTAAACTCATAAATTTAGTCAAACCATTTTAACCCTTACAGATCCCAGGTTAAGAACCCCTGATTGAGTGTAGCCCCCTCATTTAATAGATGAGAAGATAGACCCAGAGATCACTATGTTCAATGTCACATAGCTAGCCATACCATATACAAAGGTTTCAAACAGAATATATAAAACAATTTTTAAGATTCATGAGAAGCCTAAATCTGTTTTTTTCCAACTAGTTCTTATTTCTTCTGAAAAGAAATTGGGGAGCAGCTAGGTGGCCCAGGGGATAGAAATCCAGGTCTTGGCTTCAAATTTGCCTCAAACACTTCCTAGCTAGGTGACTCTGGGCAAGTCATTTAACCTTTATTGCTTAGCCCTTACTACTCTTCTTTCTTGTAGCAGATACTTATTGATTCTAAGGCAGAAAGGAAGGATTAAGAAAAAAGAAAAGAAAAGAAGTTGGGCACATAGCCAGAGAGCAAGAGAGAGGCATAAAGGGAGAAGAAACATATGAAGGAAGTCACAAACAGTACATGTTTAGTGTCAGCTATTACTTTGAGTTGCCGAGGCAGAGATCATAGCAAATTGGACACCTGATCTCCCATCTTCTGGCCCAGATCCTGATCTCATTAGCTAGGTCAGACCCCACCAGGAAATCTTATATACCCTCTGAAATATCCTTCTAGAACAGATTGGGCAAATAAGATGGAGGAGTCACTCCTGAAAGTCTGCCCACACTCCCTGTGTCATTCCTTAACTTCTGCCACCCACCAGTAAGAATAAGCAGAAGGCTCTACCTGTCAAACTCTGGAGGATGAAATAACACACTTTGTAGAGCCTCAGGGAGGTGAGAAAACCCTCCTTCTTATCTCTTAGACTCTTTGCTTAAACCAAACATGCTCAGGAAAATTCATCTGGTTCATCCTTCTCTGTTCTCTCTCCACTCACAAAGTAGTCAAAGCATTCATCCCCTCTCCCTGGAACTATTGCAAAGGCTTCCTAATTGGTGTCCCTGACATTCTCCCCTCTAATCCAATCTCCACAAAGAATGCTCTTTCTAAAGCACCAATAGGACCATGTCACTACACTGCTCAAGAATCCAACAATCTCTGTGGTTCAGTTTTTTTTCTTTTCTTTTTAACCCTTGTACTTTGGTATATTGTCTCATAGGTGGAAGATTGGTAAGGGTGGGCAATGGGGGTCAAGTGACTTGCCCAGGGTCACAAAGCTGGGAAGTGTCAGAGGCCAGATTTGAACCTAGGATCTCCCATCTCTAGGCCTGGCTCTCAATCCGCTGAGCTACCCAGCTGACCCCTGGTTCAGTTGTTTTTTAGTTGTGTCCACCTCTTCATGATCTCATTTGGGATTTTCTTGGCAAAGATATTGGAGTAGTTTGCCATTTCCTTCTCTAGCTCATTTTATAGATGAGGAAACTGAGGCAAACAGGATTAAGTGACTTGCCTAGGGTCACAAATTAGTGTCTAAGGACAGAGTTGAACTCAAGAAGAGTCTTCCTGAATCCAGGTTTGGCATTCTACCCCCTGCACCACCTAGCCGTCCAACATCTCAATATTGCTTCAAATACAAATACAAATTTCTTTGGATTTAAAACTCTTTGTGACCTCCTTTCTAGATTTATTATACATCAGCACCTTTTTAAAAATGTGCTCTTTGGTCCTAACAAACTGGCTTTCTTGCTTTTCCTCACAAATGCCATTCCATCTTCTAGCTCCATGCCGTTGCACATACTGTTTTTGGTGCCTGGAATATGCTTCCTCCTTCCCTCTATCTCTGAATACCTCACTTCCTTCAGAGGTTACCTCATGCACCACCTCCTACATGACACTTTTCTAGATGTCCCTCTCCCACTTCCATTGTCTCTCCCAATCAAAATTACCTTATCTGTATTTTGTATACAATTATGTGTATAACTGCTATTTCCACTGATGGAGTATGCCTTGGAGATATTGTGGATTTGGTTCCAGACCACTGCAATAAAGAAAATATTATAATAAAGTGAGCAATGAATTTTTTGTTGCCCAGTATATAGAAAAGTTATGTTTACACTATACTTGTAGCAGTAGTATTTTGTCTAAAAAAATTAAAACACCTTAACTAAAAAATACTTTGTTGTTAAAAATTGGTAACCTCATCTGAGCCTTCAGCAAGTCATAATCTTTTTGTTGGTGGAAGGTCTTGCCTCAAAACTGGTGGCTGCTGACTGATCAAGGCGGTTGGTGCTGAAGGTTGGGGTGGCTGTGGCAATTAAAATACAACACCAATGAAATTTGTCTCATCCTTTCATTTGAACACTTAGAGACCAGTAATTTAGGGTTATTAATTGGCCTAATTTCAATCTCGTTATGTCTTAGGGAATAGGAAGGCCCAAAGAGAAAGAGAGAGTTGGGGAAGGCTGGTCAATGGAGTCATCAGAACATATACAATGTTTATTGATTAATTTTGCAGTCAATAATTGTAATAGTAACTAATATCAAAGATCACTGATCATTGATCACCATGACAGATAAAATAATAATGAAATAGTATAAAATATTACAAGAATTCCCAGAATATGATACGAAGACATGATGTGACTGTATAATGCTGGAGAAATGGCGCCGATAGACTTGCTCAATGCAGGTTTGCCACCAACCTTCAATTTGTAAAAAGCACAATATCTATGAATTGCAATAAAGCAAAGCATAACAAAACAAAGTATACCTGTACAGCTTAATAAATGTTGATTAATTGATAGCTTATGTGAACTATTCATTGTGAGGGCCATTCAGTCAGTAAATCAATATTTTAAAGTACTTACTGTGTGCAAGAAACAGCTAGATCTTGCCCTCAGTGATCTCACATTCTGATGGATAGATGTGCAAATAACTTTGTATGTGTAGAATATACACTGAATAGATGAATAGAGAGGACTGGTCTCTGAGTTAGACACTTGGGTTCAAGTCCCATCTCTGATACACAAGCAGAGATGTGATTTTGGGCAAGTCACTCAATGTCTCAAGCAATTCTAAGATTTTAAATTGTAGAACTGTTGCTCATCCACTTTGGTAGAGGGAGTTCATAAATATGGAACAATAACAAAACAATATAGGATAGAGAGGCAGCCTACATATTATGTTGAAGGCTAGCTTTGGAGTCAGGAAGACGAGTCCAAGTTCTGTCTGACACATTTTGGCTGAGTGACCTTGGGCAAGTCACTTAACATGTTGTCACTAACACAACTTCCCAAGACTACAAGTTGATTTCCATTAGCAGAGGAAGTACTTATTTTAATTATAAAGATATTTTTATTTTTTACCAATTATGTGTCATAAATCTTCACAAGTTTTCTGTTATATGATACAAATTGTCTCCCTTCCTCCCTTCTCTCACCTCTCCTAGAGCTGGCAAGCAATTTGATCTCAGTTATGCATGTATTATCATGAAAAACGTATTCCATGTAATTAATTTTTTAAAGAGAATAATCATATAAAACCAAAACCCAAATAAACAAGTGAAAAATCACATGCTTTCATAGCAGAGGGAGTTTTGACACCCAGAATTCCTTACACTGATGATATCACAGGTTTTGACTCAAAATGAAACTGTATGGCATAATATTTGAGGGGCTTTATTCCAGCTAAATTAATAAACATTGCTCAGATTCCAACATGAAAAGTGATTTAAAAATTGATTAACTTGAAGCTGGTTTTCAAGGGCAAGTGTTATATGGATGCTTTAATAGATCTTTTATTCTATTTCTTTCTAGAATCTACTTGTTTAGTATGAAAAATTGATTTTCCTATGAGGTAAAATGGAGATCAATGTCTCCTCCATCAAACTACAGTTCTTTGGCTATTCTTCACCATTGCCAAGTAGCAAAATATTGATCAAGATCCCACATGTGCATTCTTTGGTGTTAGATATCATTGTGTTCACCTCTGGAGCCTATAAAGGACTAGCTCCCAGATATAAAGATTTTAATAAAATTCAGTTCCTTAAGTATTTAATTAACTACTGTTACATGTTCAAAACTATGTTAGATACTTTGGGAAAGATGGAAAAATATACAATATATGAAACTTATTCTCAAGAAACATTCAGGTCAAATGGGGACAGAATTTGAATAGAAAGAGACAACAGAAGCTCTATAGATTCTTGAGTAGGGAAGTGGCATGATTCCCGGTAGTGTCGGGGTGGGGGGAGAATTAGAATGGTAGGACAGGTTGGAGGTGGGGAGGAGAAATTAGATCCAGTGAAACTAGATGGGGAAGTATACATTACAGTAGTGCAGACATGTGATGATAAGGGCATATAAAATGTGGAGATATTGTTGTCCTTTATAGTTAAAGATGCTGATGTTATCTATATAAGGGTTCCATATGTGGTCAACCATCAGGTATGGAGCTGTCGCCTTTTTTGCAGAGCCCAATCTGCTGTGTGATTCTGCTCTTGGCTCCATGCACTTTATGGCATCTTGGTCCAGTTTGTACTTCTGGTGCCCACCCAGCTGGTTAGTCTGAAGTTATTGCTTTCCATTCTATACTGCTTAGAGGAATTCTGTCTCAACAGAATCTCAGAGTGGAAAGCATCTCAGTTTTATATGATCAGAAGCCATCTAGTCAGTGGTACCCTGGTAAATACTTAACACCTGGCTTTCCTAAAAGGAAATGTTTGCACAAAGCACTTTTAAATTTAATCTTCATTATTAACATTTTCTCCATCACTTCCTTAAGTATGGACAATCAACGATACAAAACATCAAGCCCTGATCTTAGTATTTGCTGATTTCTGGGGTGTAAATGCTCACCCTGAAAAATGTATCAATTGCCTCCTGTGAGCCATTTTGACCTAGCTTTAATGCGTCCCTGCATCTAGTCCAGTGCCCTAATTTTACAGACGAGGAAACTGAGACCTGGAAAGGTAAATTGATTCACTCAAACTCATACAGGTAGCAAGAAGAAGAACAAGGATTCAAACCCAGTTCTTCTGATTATAAATCCAGTTTTTTTTCCACTGACCTACCCTGCTTCCTTAAAGATCACCTAGTAGGACTTATAACTGAACAACAGTTATGTCCACAATGTATATTTGCTTGAAATTAGTCTAGTGAGAGGAAACCAGCTTACCTCATCCTACAGATGGCTCATTCCACTTCTGGACAGTTTCATTGTGATGAAATTTTTCTTTATATCACAATTAAGTTTTTATTTTTCTAACTTTCCTCTGTTGCTCATTGTTCTAACCTCTGGAACTCAACAGAACAATTCCAATTCCTCTTCCAGTGACAATTCTTCAAATACTTGACAACTGTCATGTCCCTCTTCCCCAAGCTAAATATCTCAATTTTTTAAACCAGATCTCATGTGGCATGAATTCAGAGCCCTTGACCACCCTGGTTATCGTCTGGATGCTCTCTAGCTTGCTTATCTATATTCTTGGTAAACTATGGTGCCTAGAACTGAACACAAGCCCGATGTGGTATGACCAGGCAGGGCAGGGCAGAGGGGTATTTTCACCTCCATATTCTTGAAAACTCTGCCTCTCTATGCAGCCAAGAGTGCATTAGTTTTCTTGGCTGCCATATCATACTGTTGACTCATATTAAGGTGTCTAGCCATGCCTCCCTACTTAGCCTTTATTATTAACAAAATGCAACACTCACAAACTTCATTGCACCAATCTGTCTCTTATTGGTGGTGCCTCTCTTCCTCCATCAGCTGAAAAGTTATTTAACTTCCTGGAGCATCTTGGGGAAACATTAGGCAGCAAGAACTAGAGAGATAGTTCAATTTGGGAGATACTGGAGGTGAGGGAGTGGGAATTAAGTTTGAAGCTATTTTCCTTTTGTTTCTCTTGGTTAGGGATATCAAGAACAAAGTACATCATTTTTTTTTTTCAGGAAGAGTTCTTTAAAGATTAGCAGCAGATAGGGATAATCAGAAAGACAAAAACCAGATGCTTGACAAAATGCTGGTAAGATTGTTGTAAATACTGGGAAATGAGCACATTGGAGGATTACAAATGAGAAATAAATAGAAAGGGAACGTGTATTAACATCTAAAATAGGCATTCCTAATTCAGATTTGCTGGTCAGATTGAATTTCAAAAAACTGTTAGCAGGGGGAGAAAAACTGAATGTCACAGTGGGATGTGTCTGTACAAGATTTTTTCCGGGCATTTCCAATTGTCCTGCCATTTCAAGGCTCTATTTGATTATTTTACTGATGTTAGTATCTGTACTCTTTTTTCCCCCTTAGGAACCTGTCTTTCTCTGCCATCTGGTCCTTCATGCTGCTATAGATATAAGAAATGCTTTCCTGATACTCCTCTTTTCTACCTTGGGAAATTGTGTGCAGTGACCTTATCTTTCTATAGACAACTCAATCCATTAATCTGTACATTTGAAAAGTTCTTGATGCCCATGCCAAGAAAATGCTGTCTCTTTTGTCCATGTCCCTCAGAATTCTTCTCTACCTCCAAGAATTACATCTAGTACCACCTCTTCTAGGCATTTCTTGACCTGCACATTTGATGAATATTTTCTTCTTCCTCAAATTATTACTTATTTATTAATTTGTATAAAGTCAATTGTCTTTTTTCTTTACCCAAAGACCTTTTATTTTCCCAATTACATGTAATAAGAGTTTTCAACATACTTTTCTAAAATTATGAGATTCAAATTGTCTCCCTTCCTTCCTTCCCTCTCCTCTTGGAGATCGTAAGCAATTCATGTAAATCAATTGTCAACAACCATTTCTGAAAAAACTCATCATGTACCAGGCGCTATACTAAATGCTGGAAAGATACAAAGGCAAAAAACCAGTTCCTGCTTGCACTGAAATCTCTTAGTAGAATATAATCTCCTTGAGAGCAGGGACTTTTTCATTTCTATTTCTGTCTCCCTTCTCATCTAGCGTAGGATATTGCATAGGCTTCCATGGGATCTATGATTTCAGTGGTATGCATAATCTCTCCAACTCAGCTAGCAATGCCTGTCTATCTTGGGCAACTATTGCCCACATGCTTCCATACATTTTTCTTCTTAATTAAGTTAAAGCTTTTTCAATCTATTTTCTCTACCTCCTCCTATCCCCTTCCATTAGAAAAAAGAAAAGAAAAGAAAAATAAAACTCTTATAACAAATATGCATAGTCAAGTAAAACAAATTCCCACATATTTCGAAAATATATGTCTCATTTTGCATCCTGATTTCATCACTTTTCTTTCAGGTAGAGAGTAGAATGCTTTATTGTGGGTGCTCTTGAATTATGATTGGTTGTGTTGGTCAGGATTCTTAAGTCTTTTAAAATTGTTTTTCTTTTTACTGTTATTGTTATTGTATACTTGTTCTCTTGGTGTTGCTCACTTCACTCTATATCAATTCATGTAAATCTTTCCAGGTTTCTCTGAAACCACTCCTTTCACTAATTTTTTACAGCACAAAACTCCTCATTGCATTCATGCATTATGTTAGTCATTCTCCAAATAATGAGCATTTCCATAGTTTCTAATTGTTTGCCACCACAAAAAGATATACTATAAATATTTTTGTATATATAGATAATTTCCCCCTTTCATTATTTTTTGGGGGGGGTACAAGCCTAATAATGGTATTGCTATATCAAAGGAGATTGCAGTTTAGTGACTTTTTGTGCATAGTTCCAAACTGTTTTTCAGAATGAAACTCCCACACATTTTTCAAAGAGGATCCATATTATGGATTAAGGCCTTTTCTCTAATTCAGAGTTACTTGTTCTAGGATCTGTGAACTTGGTTTAGAAACAAAATTTTAACTGTATTTCAATATTATTGGTTTCTTTTTTCATATATATTTAAAAACATTATTCTAAGAAGAAGTACATTGATTTCACCTGACTATCAAAGGAGTTTATGGCATAAAAATATTAATAACCTTTGATCTCTACTCCCAGTAATATTTTGTTGTATTTTTCACAATTCCATATCGAAACAAGTTTTAACATTTGTTCTCTGACAAACCTTGATCTCTTGACATTGTCTGTATACTAATAGAATATATAAGCTATCCATCAGTCATCCCTTGCTTTTTTTTTTTTTTTTTTTTTTTAAATTTCAAACCCTTAACTTCTGTGTATTGATTTATAGGTGGAAGAGTGGTAAGGGTAGGCAATGGGGGTCAAGTGACTTGCCCAGGGTCACACAGCTGGGAAGTGTCTGAGGCCGGATTTGAACCTAGGACCTCCTGTCTCTAGGCCTGGCTCTCAATCCACTGAGCTACCCAGCTGCCTCTATCCCTTGCTTTTTTGCCAAATAACCTGCCCACCTCTGTGATGACATACATTATGCTCCCTTTCCTGTGTACTTCTTTGCTGAATATGTGTTACACTCTACCAGTGATCACCCTATACTTCTCCATTACATGTTGGATTACCTTCAGATTTAACTTTTTGGAAGCATTAGTATTCCATTTTCTTTAAACTTAGGTATAAATAGAGCCTGGATTTGTAACTTCAATAGTATAATGGACTCTCGAATGGGGAAACTCCCTCCACTAACAAAGATCAACACCTTCTCTATGGTCCTAAAGAGTTTCCTAGAGTACTGAGATCTTAAGTTACTTGCCCAGGTTTTGCCACACAGCCAATATGTATAAAGGGGAGAACTTGAATCCAGCTCTTCCTAGCTTTAAAGCCAGTTTTCTATGTACTATATCACAATTATATATAGTAGACATTTAATAAATATTTGTTGACTGGAATTACTAAAATTCCCTGAAAAATGAGTGTAATGGAGGTGTACACAAAGCCCTAGGAAGAAAGACTTTTATTTTCTATCTTTCTCTTTTTCCCTTACTGTCATAATGCTCATGGAAGACCCGAGGCAATACAACCTCTTTCCCCTTTCGGGGTGATCTCTCACCTCCTCATTTCCATTTTAAGTCTAGAGTACTCTCATTATCCCCTGGTAAAACTGCACCTTTCTCCTTTCAGTTTCTTTAATATTATGCTCCGTAAAGTTTGCTTAGGTCTAACTTAAAGCGTTCTTATTGTAGCTGCAGTATATTTGATCTTGTTAGGTAATTGATTCATCAGGCAAACCTTACACAGAGTGTAGAATATATCTGCCTGTAGAGTATGATTTCTTCTTGGAAGTGCATTGCCTATAAGTACCTTCACATTGACGTGCTTAAGAACTTCAAAGTCCACCATTATAGAATCATTCCTTTTGGATGATCAGTCTTTTTCCAAGGTCCTCTTTCAAGAATGCCTTGTAGTCAGGGATGGTTATCAAATCTTTATGTGAATTAATTTATTAAGTTCCTTTCTTTTCAAAAAGAGGAAGTGGGGAATCTTGAAAACATAGGGGTGGGGAAGGAAGTTGAAAGAGGAGGAAAGGGCCTTTTAAAAATAATATACATTTTGTTTGTTTTATGATTTTACCTATGGTGTGTATCCTGCCTTTAGAAATAACATGATTTATCAATTATTTTATAAATGATCTAGAGAGATTCAGAGCCAGAAGTCTTAGAAATGAATCTTTGTTCTGACTCTTATTAGCTATATAACCTTGGGCAGGCACTTTGTTACTTTGTGCCTCTGTTTCCTCCTCTGTACAATGGAGATAAGTAATTTTTCTGCTACCTGGATCACAGCATTATATAGTGGATCAAATGAAAAAAAAAGTTACGTGAAGCACTATGTAAATACATATTATTATACATCTCCATTCTTCATAGGAGCTTCTGATTATGGGAAAGGAAAAATTATAGACTTCTGGCCAAGATAGTAGCATTTCAGCTCCAATAATAGCTGATCCAATAAAAACTTGAAATCGAACCAGCATGAATAACAATCAAGAATGTAAAACTGCAGTTGACTACTTCTACTCCAGAGGTGCCAAAAAAAAGATGTCTCACAGGTGACAAGAAATTGGGCTACCAGCAAATAGCTTCAGTTCAGGCATACAGTCTCCCGCTCGTTTGAGTTCTACCGGAGACTAGCCAGAGAGAGGGGTAGCAGGTAGGACTTTATGTCTGGAGGCAACTCAGGGCTCTCTCAAGAAAACCTCAGGAGAGACAGAGAGAGAGAGAGAGAGAGACAGACAGACAGACAGACAGACCCAGAGTAAGGAATTTGGAAACCTCAGAATGTTGTAGTGACCAGCTAATAGTATGCCAGCACTTAAATCTGGACATCCTAGGCCTGTGGGCTCAAAAATTCATATGAACTCTCTTCTAAGACACTGTAGAAGCCTCAAACATCTATTGCGCAAAACCTCCAGGAAGATATGGCTTTGAGAGGTCAGCACAAGAACCTAAGTGACTCAGGTTGAAACCAAGTAGAGTTGTTAAAAAACCCAACATGGGGAGGAGTCTGACCTAGCACAAAGCCCCAATTTAGGAATTAATGCTAGGGAGATGAAGTAAAAGAGGACGCTGACCAGCATTAAAAAAAACAAACAAAAAAAACAACCCAGTTTTATTGATGCCAAAATTTCTGCCTGGAAAGAGGAATTAACTCTGTAAGGCCTTCAAGCAGAGACTAAAATGAAAAAAATGGATTTTCCACAAGCACAACAGGAATACCTAGAAGAAATAAAGCAAGAGACTAAAAGAAAAGAAAAGCATTGGATATAAGAAGTAGATGGTGAATGAGTATTTTTTTATCTTTAAAAATGTTTTTTCATTTAATTTTGTTTTCCCCCAATTATATGTAAAAACAGCTCCCAACATTTGTAAAAGAATTGTGTCTCAAATTCTCTTCCTCCTTCCCTTCTCCACCTGCCCTGCTGCAATGGTAAGCAATCTGATATAGATTTTACATGTAAATGAACATAACACATTCTTCCATATTAATCCTTTTGTAGAAGGAAATTAAAACAAAAAATTTAAGAAAGAAAGTGAAAAAAGTTTCCTTTGGTTTGGATTCAGATTCCAATTCTTTCTCTGGAAGTAGATGGCATTTTTTATCACAAAAGACTATCATTAGTCTTTTGGGTTTATTTTGGATAATTTGTATTGCTGAGAATAGCTAAGTTATTTATGTTTGTACATCAAGAACAAATATTTTAGCAGAAAAAAATTATATATTTTACACAAGTAACTGACTCCTGGAAAACTAGAATATACCAAACAGAAACAAGTGATTCCATGAGACAGCAAGAAATATTGGAACAAAATCCAGAGATTAGAAAAAAAGAAGAAATTGTAATAGATATCTGATTTGAAGGAGAGATAATTTAAGAATCATTGAACTTCCTGAAAATCATTATTAAAGAAAAAGAGCTGGACACTGTGTTTAAAGAAATAATAAATGAGAACTTTCCAGAATTATTAGAATTAGAGAGCAAGGTGAAAATGGAATCCATTAATCACCTCTTTTTTTTTTTAAATTTTTTTTTATTTTAAACCCTTAATTTCTGTGTATTGATTTATAGGTGGAAGATTGGTAAGGGTAGGCAATGGGGGTCAAGTGACTTGCCCAGGGTCACACAGCTGGGAAGTGTCTGAGGCCGGATTTGAACCTAGGACCTCCTGTCTCTAGGCCTGGCTCTCAATCCACTGAGCTACCCAGCTGCCCCCATTAATCACCTCTTAAAAGAAACTCCAAAAGAAAAAAAATTCCAGATGTATCAGAGCCCAAATCCAAAGTTTCCACATTAAAAAAAAATCCTGTAAACTTCCAGAAGGTAAAAAAAAGGGAATTCAGGTATCAAGTTGCTGTAAGTCAGGATCACCCAAAACCTAGCAGCTTCTATTACTATTGATAACAGGAGACCTTGGAATATGATATTCTAAAAGGCAAAAGAGAGAGGCTTATAAACAAGATTAATTTTCCCTCAGAGGACATTTATGCATTGGTGAAATAACCAGAACTTAGTAGGAACTTTGAAATACAAACACAAGAGTCAAGAGAATCCTAGAAAGAGACATTTATTAAAGAAGTTAAAAGGGGCTTTATGATGGGGTGGTGTTAACATTTTAGTAAGTGGAGAAGAAATGTGTCCTTTCAAAACTGTAATGTTTTCAAAGAGTATTGAGGGAGCTAAATAGCAAAAATAGAAAACCTAGTGGGTGGATTGGTTCCATTCCGAGAGTTTTAAGAGAGGAAAGAGAAATGATGGTAGAAGGAGGACTTCATCACAGTAGAAAGGAGTAAGAAGAGAGTGGAACTTGGCTATTTCTCATAATTCGTATGCTTGAGAAGAAAAAAATTATAAAAATGGAAGAAGGGATGGGGAGAGCCTTAATCAGATGAACCTCACTCTTATTTGAAATCTTCAAAGAAGAGTTGACTATATTTACATGCACAAATAGAAAACAAATAGATGAAAGAAATCAAGTTAAAAGGATTATGCTGTGAAGGAATCATTGCAAGCAAAACACATTTTATGATCCTTAAAGAGTAACTGAAAGGAGTGGGGGGGGAGGGAGCAAGCAAGTGAGTGCTATTCATTAGGGGGTGGCTGAACAAAGTGTAGTATATGAATATAACAGAATGCTATTGTACTATAAGAAATGATGAAAGGGATGATTTTAGAGAATCCTGGGAAGTAGGAACTAATGTAGAGGAAAATGAGCAGAATCTGAACAATTTACACAAGGATGACAACATTGTAAAAGAAAACAGTTTTGAAAGGCATAAGAACTCTTATCACTGAAATGACCAACCATGTCTCCAGAAAGACTTATGAAGTATATTATTCACTCCCTGACAGAGAGGAGATAGAATTAAGGTAAAGAAGAAATGTTTGTTTTTGGCTGTGGCCACTGTGAAGATTTGCCTTTTTTTTTTTTTTTGACAATACTTATTTGTTAGAAAGTTTTTTTCTCCCTCTCTCAGTTTTTAATGGAAGGGATGAAGTAGTATTAGGAGAGAGAGGTAAGATTAGCAATAGTCATGCCAAAAAGGGAGAGAGAGAGAGAACCATTACATTTAAAAATTTTTTTTAAAAGAACAGAACAAAATTCAGAAGGAAACAAAGACAAGCAGGACAGTTTTGAAAGTGTTGTGGAATTTATTCTCATATACTTTTTAAAATGCAAGAGATATAAAATGGAGATTCATGGTTTCATATATGATCCTTTTTGTGTTCAACTGTGTTAAGGAAATGCTAATTTCTTTGTGGATTTTTTGTGTTTAAGTTTAAAATTAAAAAATAATTTTACAATTTTAAAAAAGAAAGGCTATTTAAATCCCCCTTTTACATCTCTTCAGATTCTTCCATCTGCTCCTTATATTTCTAGTTTACTGTTTTTTTCTTCCTTTTTAGATTTTTCTCATTTTGGTTTTTCTTATTGGTTGATGACCCTTGAAGGAACCAGATGGACTATTTGATTACATGATCTGTAGCCAGATGAAGGGGCAGCTGTAGGATTCAGGATGTTCTTTCCAGGGCTTGATTATAGCCTACCCATGAAGGCCCTATGGGGAGCTGTTGTGTCTTGCTCCATTAGGACTTCTGGCTGTAGTGCTGGCAAGGCTTCCCCATCCTGCTTTTTAATACCTTTCCTACTCTGGAACCAATTTCATTCTTCACAGTCTCCAGACAAATCCTCATTCCCCCATAATTAACAAAAACAAGAAGCAGCATTTAGATGGCATTTGGGGGCAGCTTGGTGGCAGAGTAAATACACTGCCAGGCTTGGAGTCAGGAAGACTCATCTCTCTGAGTTCAAAATCTGGTCTGCCACTTACTAGCTGGGTGACCCTGGATAAATCATGTAACCCTGCTTACATCAGTTTCCTCATCTGTAAAATGAACTGGAAAAGAAAATGGCCAACCACTCTAGTATCTTTGTTAAGAAAACTCCAGATGGGGTTAAAAAGAATTGGACATGACTGAGAACCATCGAACAATGACAATTTAGTATCTTAAGTATTTTGGAAAGTACTTCACCAATATTTCATTTTTATCTTCACAACTCCTCTGTGAAGTAGGTATTCATATTATCCCTTTTTTATAGGTTAAGAAAACGAGGCTGAGGAGACTAAATGTGGTTGAGGGCCACAAAACCAGCTAGCAAGTATCTGAGGTGATATTTGAATTCATGTCTTCCTGACTACAAGTGCAGCACTCTATGTACTTTGCCACTTAAGGGACCCACTTTTCCTGCTTTGAATCTAAGAAATGAACCATCATTCAGAAGAATAAAACCACGAGTGGCCAGGGTTCCCAGCTCTTCATGTCCAGTGCAGTTCCTGTTTTCTACATCGACATCCTGGACTTTTGAAGAGAATGCCTTCCTTGTATACTATAATACCCTCTTTGTAAAGGGCTATTCTTGACACTGAAACATTTTGAGAGCAATAGTGAAGGGAATCTTGTAGAATATTAGTCTGTAATCAACTTGGCAGCTCTTCCACTATCAGCTGCCCTCAGTGCCCTTTGCAGGGGTGCCTGAATCATTCAAGAAAAAGAAGAAACAAAAGGAAATGGTTGTCCTGTCGATAGTCGGGCTTTTCATTAATTCTCAGCTTAGAAGAACAAAGGCACATAAGAATTTAGAAGACATTCAGTGGTGAAGGGACAAAGATGGAAGTAGGGATGATGATGGAAAAATGCTGGAGTTGGAGTCCAGAGAAATTCCCATTTTGAATTCTACCCTCTGACACATATGGACTATATAGCTATGGGCAAATCCCTTAAGTGCTCGCTGTCTTAGTTTTCTGCTCTGTAAAAGGGGCAGAAGACACTATTATTTCCTTTAATGGTTATTGGGAGATTCGAATGAGAAAACATTTGCAAATCACTTTGCAATCATTCAAGTGCTCTTCATAAATGTCAGCTAGTATCATAAGAGAATAATGATGTATTTATATAGCCCACGTTTATAAAGACCTGTCTTCACAAGTTTGTGATTAGAAAATACAGAGATCATTATCCCATGTTTTTATAGAAGAGGAAACAGATTGGGAGAGATTAAGTAATTTTTCTCAAGGAGCTGAATTTTAAGCCCAGGCCTTCTTCCTTGAAGTTGAAGGGTCTTTGTGAAATGTACTCACATGGAAATCATTCATTTTATTATCCTAGAGTTAATGTGACGAGGCCATTTGGACAGTTAAATCTTTTTTCAAAAGCTATACTTTTGGAGAGTTTAGTGAACTATTTTTGAGGTTATTTTGTTGTTTAGTTGTTTTCAGTCATTTAGACTTTTCTTAGCAAGGACACTAGAGTGGTTTGTCATTTTCTTCTCTAGCAAACATGGTTCAGTGACTTGTCCAGGCTCACATAGCAGGTGTTCGAGGCCAGATTCAAACCTGGTTTTTCCTGACTCCAAGCCCAGCACTCTATTTTCTGTACTACCTACCTGTCCAGTTTTTGAGAAAGTAGAGAAAATTTTAACCATATGGGACAGTTTTATATGGTTCTCCAAAATTTAATTCAAAATACCTATATTGTGTGGAGGTACTCTTGTGTGGAAGTCACCATGCCCTATTGGTGCATTAAAGAGGTCCTCACGTTTCATGGACCAAGCTAGGTCTGAGGATCCTGTTTTGTCACTGTTGTTTGGACCTGTGATTTCATTGATATGAGAAGTTCTCCAATGAGGAAACTTTCTGCCAAAGCACATCAGCAACTAACTGCTCCTCACTTTATAGTCTTAGAGGGTTGCTTGAGGCATTGAAAGGTTGTGACTCAGTCACACAACCAGAGGGTACCAGCGGTGGGACTCAAACCAAGGACATCCAGACTTTAGGGCTGGCTCTTTGTCCATTTGCCCTTACTGCTTGGGAACCATAGTCAGATAATCTAGCTTAGAAAGTCTGAAAATGAGGAGTTTTCTCTTATTTGTATATCAAATTACTTTGCCAGTGTATATTTTTTTTCATAATAGAATATAGTAGAATGTGGGATCTTGATGTCAGAGACTATTTTTTCCTTTTGATTGTGTACCCCAACATTTAGTACAGTCCTCATAGCAGTCACTTGATAATGATTTGTTGAACTACATTGCATAGGACGATGGCAAATTTAGTCACAGTGGTGTGCTGGTGAATATTTTTAACAACTGAATCTCCAGGGGGGAAATGTAGGTAAGACTTACTTTTCAGTTTAATCTGCATTATTTATGTTTTCTCCATCACTTTCTTAAGTTTGGACAATAAATACAAATAAATAAATCAAACTGTGATTTGTAGTATTTGTTGAATTCTGAGATATAAATGCCCACCCTGAAAATTTAACAATTGGCCCTCAGAAGCTGGTTCTAGCTGACTCCAGCACATTCCCCAAAGGACCATCTCCTAAGTTGTTATGATTTGCACCTACTAAGCTGTAAAACTACAATAAGAAGAAAAAAAATCCAGACAATTATCTCTTTCTGATGTCCACTAAAGGGACACCATGTTGTCTAGCTTAGAATTTGTGTAAGACAATGGTTAACAAAGGGTGGTCTGGAGCTCTGGGTATCCCTGGGACCTGTTCAGGGGATCCATGAAGTCAAAACTATTTTCATAAAAATACTAAGACATTACTTGCCTATTAATACTCCTCCCCTTTCCAACTACATATCCATATGAGGTCAGATTTTCTTCACATACTTCAACGAAACCCACATATTGCAACAGATTGAATGCAAAAGCAGATACAAGAATCCAGCTATCTACTCTTATGCCAGACGTTAAGAAGATTTCCAAAAATCATGTAAAACAGTGACATTCTTCTCACTAAATCTTTTTGGAAATAGATTTTTTATAAAAATATGTTATCTGGGCAGCTAAGTGGTTCAGTGGATAGAGAGTCAGGTCTGTAAACAGAAAGTCCTGGGTTCAAATTTGACTTCAGATACTTTTTAGCTCCCATGGCAAATCACAAACCCCAGTTGCCTAGTCCTTACAACTCTTTGGCTGTGGAACTGCTATTTAATATCAATTCTAAGACAGAAGGTAAGGCTTAAAAAAGTTACTTATGTTAAGTATTATATAATGTATTATAATAATATATGACATTAATATAATAATATATAATAAAACAATAATATTATATAACGGGCTCATTATTGTTTTAAAATAAATGAATAAGTATTTAAAATAATAGTTTATTTTATTTTATTTTATTTTTTATTTGTCAATTACATGTATTAAATTTCTATACAAGTTTTTCCAAGTTATATGACTGAACTTATCTCCTCTCCTCCCTTCCCTTAATCCTTCCTCCCAGTGCTGGCAGATGATTCAATCTGGTTTACACAATATGTAAAACATATTTCTATGGTATTCATTTTTGTGAGTAATCTTATAAAACCAAATTTGTAAACCCAAATAATTAATTGAAATATCATATGCTTTCATCTGTCTTCTTACTCCAACAGTTCTTTCTCTGGAGGTGTATGACATTCTTTGTTTTAAGTCCCTCATAATTGTCCTGGGTCATTGTATTGTGGAGAGAAGCTAAATCTATAATGCCTGATCATTCCACAATATTGCTGTTACTATATGCAATGTCCTTCTGGTTCTGCTTATTTCACTTTGCATCATTTCCTGTAGGTCTTTCCAGCTCTTTCTGAAATCATCCTGTTCATTGTTCCTTATAGCACAATAGTATTCCATCACCTTCATATACCATAATTTGTTCTGCCATTCCCCAATTAATGGGCAAATCTTTAATTTCCAATTCTTTGCCACCACCAAATAGACCCAGTAGTGGCATTACTGGATTCAAGGATATGCACAGTTTTATAGCCCTTTGGGCATAGTTCCAAAATGCCCTCCATAATGGTTGGATCAGTTTACAATTCCACCAACAATGCATTAGTGTCCCAGTTTTGCCACATTCCTTCCAACATTTACCACTTTCCTTTGCTGTTATATCGGCCAGTCTGATAGGTATGAGGTGTACCACAGAGTTGTTTTAATTTAGCATTTCTCTAATCAAGAGGGATTTAGAACATTTTTTCATATGATTATTGATAGCTTTGACTTCTTTGAAAACTGCTTATTTATATCTTTTGGTCATTTGTTAATCGGGGAGTGACTTGTAACCTTATACATTTGACTTAGTTTTTTTATATATTTGAGAAATTAGATCTTTATCAGAGAAATTTGTTATAAAAATTTCCCCCCTACTTTGTTGTTTCCTCCTAACCTTGGTTGCATTCGTGTTGTTTGTATGAAAACTTTGAAATTGAATATAATCAAAATTATTCATTTTATATCTTGCCATGTTCTCTGTCTTTTGTTTGGTCATAAATTCTTCCCCTCTCCATAGATATGACAGGTAAACTATTCTATGTTCTCCTCATTTACTTATAATATCACTATGTCTAAATCATATATACGTTTTGACTTTATCTTGGTAGAGGGTGTGAGATATTGATCTATACCTAATTTTTGCCATACTGTTTTCCAATTTTCCCAGCAGTTTTTGGCAAATAGTGAGTTCTTATCTTCAAAGCTGGGATCTTTGGATTTACCAAACACTGGATTGCTAAGGTCATTTACCAATAGTCTATTCCATTGATCTACCCTTTTATTTCTTAGCCAATGCCAGATTGTTTTGATGATTTACTGCTTTACAGTACAGTTTAAGATCTGGTACTGCTAGGCCACCATCCTTCATATTTTTTTTTATTAGTTCCCTTGATATTCTTGAACTTTTGTTCTTCCAGATAAATCTTGTTATTTTTTTCTAGTTCTTTAAAATAGTTTTTGGTAGTTGATTTGTATGGCAGTGAATAAGGAAATTAATTTAGGCAAGAAAATAAATATTTTAAATGATTATTTTCACTTAAAAGATTATTTTAAATTTTATTTTCACTTCTAATCCAGCAAGTATCAATAGATATAACCCACACAAATAAATGCTCTTTAAGGTCTTCAGCAATGTTTTGGAATATAAGTTGTCCCAAGACCAAAAAAGTATAAGAACCATGATAGATCCCCAGGGAGAAGGGGGTGTGCCTCGAGACAAATAATGCTATGTCTGGCTTCTTTCTAAACAAGAACAATCTATATTTTAGACTCTTCTTATTTCTTATCGACTCTGCTGTCAGGCATGGAGATTTCATGGAAAAGAAAACCTGCTCAGACTATCAACAAGCTGTCAGCTGCAGGGGGCCTCTCTCTCTTTTGTCTCCTCACCCTTGCCCCTTCATAGGAATGGACCTTTGGTTTCACTGCTCTTTATATGAAGTTGGGAAGTAAGTTTCCTTTCCACCATTAGTTGACTGAGACAGAGCTACTAAGACAGGAACAGATAAGAAGGATTCAGTTTCATCTTGGTGGCTAAAAGACCTGATTGGAATATAAGTATCTCATCTGCAGAAACATCTTGCTCAGCTTTTCTCTTGAGCCAAGTCAAACTTCTTGTGTGAATACAAAAAGTTTGTACAAATCTGTGGTCTATTTAGGTGAATGTGAGAGGAAAGAGGAAAGTATGAATGAGGGACAAGTTAGTGTGAAACAGTAGAAAGACTGCTCTGGGGGCAGAGCTGGATAGCATGAATCATGACTGTTGCTTACAACTTGTCCTCTTGGAAAAGTCATTGACACAAGAAGTTTGCAAAATGAGAGGTTTGAAGCAGATCTCCACAGGGTTATGAAGAGTCAGACATGACTAAACAACAATAATACTGTAAGAAATAATGAATATGAAAAGCTCAGTGATGCATGGGAAGAGTTAAATGAAGAGTGAAGTAAACAGAATTAAGAAAACAATATACATGATGAAAATGAAAAGAATGAGCAACCTCCCAATTAAGAAACTGAATTCTGATGTTTCCCACAAAAAATTGCTATTTACTTTGAATGATCCCCGTCCCCTGAAAAAGTGCAGAGCTGGGGCACTATAGCTATAGAACATGGCTTAAAATGTCAGTCTTATTTAAAATTAATATATTGCTTAGTTTTGCTGAACTGATTTTTCATATCCTTTTTTTTGTTATTGTCATTGGAAGAAGGAGGAGAATGATGTAATAAAAAAAAAGATAATAAAAAAAGGAAATCCCTTAGGCCAGCATACAAAGCTGTTCATAAACTTCTTCCCATAATTATCTTTCAAGATTATCAAAATAGTCCTTCTACTCTATTTTTTTTAAGTCTTCTTACCATCTAATGAATATATTTTACTTCTTTTTTTTGTGCCTTTGCTCATACCCTGCCTGGAATAACCCTTCCACCTGCTTGTTCCAAATTTATTTCTATCACTTTTTTAAAAACCTGGCTCAAGGCCAACTTCCTCCAAAATTTTTTCTCTAATGTATTGCTGAGGAACAAAAAGCAAGGAAATGATCATCATAGAGTATAATCTATAAGCTATTTTTTAACTTGCTCATGTTTTTTAGTTGTAAAATGAAATACACAAGAAATAGATACATTATAATATCCTTTAAAATATTTTGTTTCTCCAATTACATATGAAAACAATGTTTAACATTTGTTTTTAAAATTTTTGAGTTGTAAATTGCTTCTTTCCTCCCCTTTCCCTCTCCCTGCACTGAGAAGGCAAATAATATGAGATAGGTTCTATATCTGCAGTTATAGAAAACATTTCCAAATTCATCATATTGTGGAAGAAAACAGACCAAAATAAAACACCATGAAAAAAAAGAAAGTAAAAAATAGTGTGCTTTGATCCTTTGATAACATTTTTCATTGTAAATCCTTTGGAACTGTCTTTAATCTTTGCATGGCTGAGAACAACTAAGTCTTTCATAGTTGATCATTGCATACTATTGCTGTCGCTGTATACAGTGCTTTCTGGGTTCTCCTCACTCCACTTTGTATCGGTTTATTTAAATCTTTCCAAGTTTTTCTGAAAGCATCCTGTTCATCAATTCTATGGCACAGAAGTTTTTCAACTCAATAATATACCATGACTTGTTTGGCTATTCCTCAATTGATGGACATCACCTCAATTTCCCATTCTTTGCCACCAGAAAAAGCTGCATTGTAATGTCCTTAATGCCTTCGACTTTCTGTTTTTGCCTCCCATAATGCTGGCATAGAAATGTTGGTTTTAGATGGAAATCACTCTAGTGATTGTTATTCTAAATAAACTTATTGATTATTTTGTTTTTATTTCGCACTCATTTCTGGAAATTACCCATCCCACTCAGAATTGAACTGAACTTACTGGTGTTATAAAGAAATAAGGGATATTTTACTCCTAGGGGATATATGGATACTGGTGAGGGAAGCTGTGTCTCTGTATTCCCCTAGGTTGCTGGTGAATGGGGGAACACCAACCCAATCACCCTTGTTAGATGTTATAATTCCCCTTCTAAATATCAGTGCCCAGGAAGGACCCTAAATGGTCAGGTGGATGGGTAACTCTTTCAGGTCCCACCTGGGGTTGGATCAATTATTAATATTGGACTCTGATTAGCCTTGGATCATGTTGTTCATCTGACTGCATTTTCTCCCTCCCCAAGGGCTGTGATATAATGACCACTCAGGAAGGTATTTATTAAATGCTTTATCTATTATCTTAAATAGGGAAAGGATAATTAGAATATGGATTGGGGATTGGAGACCCTGTCAAGCTAATATCTATAGGCCCTCAGGACTGAAGGCTATTGATTCAGTAAAGCTGAAGCTATTGTTCTTCACAACCCTCTCTGATTCAGCTTGGCCACTGCCAAACCAGAGATAGTAGTCTGCTCTGTGGATGCAGCTGTATTGATGATTTCCTCTCAGCTTTCCTATTATCAGTTTGTGATGTGTTAGCCTTCACAGCCTTCAGGAAGTAACCATCCTTAAAAAACCACTCTTTTCTTCTTAGACCTCCTTCCTCCTGTTCACTACCTGGGCCCAGATACCTAAATAGCTATGATGATTCAGATGCCTAAAGATCTAGGGAGATTCAGAGAGAACCAATGACCAACGGTCAGAGATGCAAAGAACAATGCTCCAAGACCCAAGACCAAAGATCAATGGACATAGGCCTCTTCCCAGATGGCTGTTGGGGTATTTATACTCTCAGGCCAACCGACTTTTGCCCCTGGCTCATGGCATCTGGGAACATTCTGATGTCTCCAACTGTCTCCCCTGTCAATCAAGGTGAGACCAACAATTCCCAGGGTTTGAACATAACACTAGTAGTAAAGATAAGCAAAATCAATTCATAGTGAGCCTTTCTGATAATGTATCTAACAATCTGATCCTGTAGTCTCTCATGCCTGTTGAATTCCATTAATTGTCTTCCATGAAGGTAGGTCTCATTTAACACTAACATTATATGGTCTCTGAGGTCTCTTTTAAATCTGAGATTTTTGTGATTCTGTGAACATCATCTTTTCTTTCAGTACTACACTGCAGAACGGTGAAGAGAGAAAAACTTATTTTCTATCACATTGACTTTTATTGTTCTATTCATAAATGTAATTAAATGATATTTAGTATATTCTACTTTTAATTACTCCCATGGAAAAATTATTCATGTTGTGGACTATTTATGAACTTGATTTCTTATTTTTCCTTTGATTCCGTGGCTTTTGGTTACATGTTAGTTTTGTAAGGAAGTAGGGCAGATACAGTCCTGAAAGACTTTTGGACTGGAATCAGGAGACCTGAGTTTGACCAAAACTCTAGATGTATGACCTTGTGGAAGTCACTTCCATTCTCTGAGTCATGGAGAGAATACTTGTACTCCTTTCCTCACAAGGTTATTGTGAAGAAAACTCTGTAAATTTTATATGGCTATGCAAGTGTTAAGTCAATTTTAAAGCGCTATATAAATGAGAAGTACTAGGTTGTTCACTGGTCTTTATTTACCTTCCTGCTATCAGCTAGCTTTTCATCAAGTTGAAGATGTTGTCCCTGATGTGGTAAATTTCTATTGGCATCCTGACCATAATGGTGATAATAGGCTGAGAGTCAAAGATCAATTGCTTTCTATCTTGCTTGGTCTCATTGATTGCTACTTTGGGCTCTACCATTATGGGATTTGTTTGTTGTATAAAAGGCTATATTATGGATGAAAGCTCAGCATTTCCAGGACAACTGTTTTCTTATAAAAGCACAATCCATTTGGCCAGCCATATATAGCAAACCCAAATACCTCACTTTTGGTTAAAAAAGGATTTTACTTTGTTTTCGCTTTATAGCATTGATCAGTTGCTTTATTTGTAATGTCATCTGAGTACTTCCTGAGCATAGCTTTAGGCATATTTATATACTATAACGTCATGAAGGAAGCCTCTGGTCCTTAACTAACCACCCTAATTGCATTCCACGGAGTCAAAGGCTGTCAGAGCTAAAATGGTCCTTAACCTGGCATCTATGAATTTGTGTTTTTAATTGTATTCCAATATAAGGAACTTATTTTTGTATTTTTAGTTATTTCATTTATGCATTTAAAAGCATTATTCTGAGAAAGGGTTTATAGGTTTTACCAGAAGGATCTAGAACCCCCCCAGATATTAGGAACCTCTGCTCTATTGCAACTCTCTTATTTTGCAGATAAAAAACAACAACCTTTTTCTGACAGTTTTGCCACAGGTAGTAGGTCTTATTCACTTATTTCATGTATTTATTGAGGACTTAATAGTATGCTAGAACCCCAAACTGTTGGAAATAAAAGACAGTCTCTGCCATTGAAGAGCTTTTAGGCTTATAGGCTAAAGATACAAAATCACTTCAAAGTAATTTCATATAGAGCACTCTTGGAGGAGGAGACACCTTCCTCCTTCCCATCTTTTTGATAGGCTCAGGGGATCATAGATGTTGAACACTGCATATATCATGAAACTTTTTTTGACATATTGGCTAGTTTTGTTGAAGTTTTTTCTTTTTCTTTCTTCTTTATCATAAAGGATGTCCCGCTGGGTGGGAATGAAGAGAGGAATATGGTGAGAAATGTAGGTAATGTGAAACAAATGATATCACTAAAATTCACTTAATACAATAAAAATGTTAAATAGTAGTATGCAGAATTTTAGAATTTTAAATTAAATGATCATAAAAATAGAGTATTCCCCTCATCCCCCCATTTTACCAGTAGGTACCAGAAGCTGTATGGGTCTATATTCTATTATTTATTGCCGTTGCTCACATTCCTCTGATTCTTGATCAGGTGGGTTCACAGACAAATGATATTATAATAATTGAAAAAGATATTTATTTAAAATATTACAAAGAATAAAAAAAGCAATAGGTATACCATCATATCTTTCCCAAGACTATTTCTTCCAAGTACTTCAAGGACAAAAGAACACTCCACCTATATACCTTCTTCTCCATCTTATATATAATTAGAGAAAACAGATGTGGTTTCACCACCTCCCAGTTAAGGTGTGTATATGTGTTTATGGGAGAGAGAGAGCGAGAGAGAGCGAGAGAGAATGAGAGAGCGAGAGAGAGAGAGAGAGAGAGCTCTAGATGCTTTCAGAACATATGCTTCAGGTATGGTTGATGGTACTTGCCCCAATTGTGAAAATTCCTAGTTATGGTTCTATTCATTTATTGTAATATAAATGGAAAATAGTTGAAAATTTACTTACAAAGCAGATTCCCATCAATCAGTTAAGAATTTATTACATTCTTGTTCTGGGTCAGGCATTATTCTAGGTCAGTGATGGCAAACCTTTTAGAGACGGAGTGCCAGGCTCTACCCCCAGTTCCCCCCGAGACCAAGTGCTGTGCCCCTTCCTCCATCCAGAGCCAGGCATACCTTGCCTCCAACTTATACTACACAGGGGAGGGAGGAAGCACTCCATTGAGCTACTGGGTGAAGGGGTGGGTGAAACGAGAAATGCCCTCAGTGGGTATAGAGAGGGGGAAGGGAGTGGCTTGGCCTGAGTGCTCAACTCCCCTCTAGCTCTGCCACCTGTGAGCTACCTACCTTTCCTCCTGTCTGCTCCCATTGGGCTGCTGAGCAGAGGGATGGGTGGTGTGAAAAAATGTCATCAGACATGGTGGAGAGGGGGAGGTGAGCAGCTCTGCCCAAGTCTCTCTGCCTTTCTAGTAATGAACTGAGGTGGGCATGGGGTGGGTTGGAGTGTGTGTCCACAGAGAATACTCTGTGTGCCATCTTTGGTATCTGTGTCACAGGTTGGCCATCACTGTTCCAGGCTCTGAGAACATGATTGTTAACAATGAAACAATCCTTGGGTATATAAGAAGATTACATCCTAATGCAGAAAATATAAGTAAATAAGTATATATGATATAAATATAAAATGAGTAATTACAAATATATATACAAAACAGTTAGGTACAAAGTTGTGGGCATTAATATTTGAAAGTATCTGGAAAGATTTCATGTGGAAAATCAAACTTAAGGGATATAGAAAGAAGAGATAGAATCAGGTAGATTTTCTCAATAAACCCACTGCCCAATTTTCTTTACAACTCACTTTCCCTTATTTCTTTAAGAACCACGGGCAGGACTTTATCTTTTCAACTGGTTTGAATGATCCTCTTAAAAGTTTTTTCCAAAACTTTGACACTCCAATTCGATTATGCTCAGTACTCTTGCTAGGAACAGATCTTTCACAGCTTAATGTATAAATCATCATTTACCTGTTACTGATACTGGCTGTGATGGTAATACCAGAGTCAGCTGACAGATAGTTGCTATGGGACACCACGGCTTCAAACCATCCTTGAATTCTTATTGCCAGTAGACACCACCAATTTCTGCTACTTGTACTAGAATTCATAAACTACTTTTGGACCCAGAGAGTGAAGGGTTACCTCTTAGCAAGGTAAGGGAAACGTTTCTATTTATCTTATCAATTCTTCATATAAACCTATGTTCTGAGGCCAATAGGTTGGATAGAAATTTTATATTTTGTATTTTGAATCAAGAAGCCCTAGTTCCCATTATTTTCATGTTGTGGCTTGACTCAAGGACATCCACAGTGTTGTACAACAGGAAGAAAAAAAATCTCCAATCATACCAGATGACAAAGTTTCTTGAATAAAGAAACCCGAGTGATCCAAATATAGCAGTTAGGAGAGAGTTATATACCTGGGTAATCAATTACATTTGGAAAAGAAGCATAGAACACAATAAAATACATTGAATACTAAACCATAAATGAACAAAAGGTGATTCTTATGGGCTTATGATATATAATATTTCATATCTTACATATAAAATAAATAGTAAGAATTCTTCCTTAGATGTGAATTGGCCCAGTTAGTTCCTAGAGTCCCTTCCAAATCTGACATTCTGTATTTTTTTACTTTGAGGATTCAGATGGCATTTTAAGATCTTGTAGGGTCCCAGGCTTGTCATTATGGGCATAAATGATCACAATGTTCTTTAAATGTTCCAAAGTGTTGATTAATGGGAAATTCCTATTAACGGAATGCTGGATAACAAAGAGTTAGGAAGTATATTTTCTTGCATTGTAATGTAAGCACAATGTGGCCAACATATTATCTAGAATAATTTTTCCAAATACTATGTGTGTGTGTGTGTGTGTGTGTGTGTGTGTATTATGTATATATGTCAAATAACTGATCATATTGTCCATGTTAGTGTGGGATCCTTTTGAAGTGGTATCCCACCAGCCTCACTTAAGTTCACAATACTGTTTGAGTGCTTTTCTAATTCAAGTTTATAGTCAGAGAGGCAGTCAAGAAGTATTTATTAAGTGCCTGCTATTTGCTAGGTTCTGTGCTGAGTGATGAGGATACATAGGAAAGAAAGAAGATAGTCTTTGCTCATAGTCTAATGGAGGAGACTAATATACAAACAATTAGATGTGAACAAGTTATGTACAGGATAAATTGGAGATAATCAGTAGAGGAAGGCATCCGAAAAAGAGGGATTGGAAAAGGCTTCTTGTAGAAGCTGAGATTTTAGCTGAAATTTGAAGGAAGCCAGAGCAGAGAAGACAAGGGAAAGAATTCCAGGTATGGGCAACAATCATTGAAAATGCCCAGAACTGAGGCATGGAGTATCTTCAGTAAGGAGGCTAGTATCACCGAATCAAAGATCACCCAGGGGAAGGTATGGAGGAGCAAAATCAGATGAAAGAAGAGTGGAACAAAGGGCAGCTAGGTGGCTCAGTGAATAGAGAGCCAGGCCTGGAGATGGGAGTTCCCAGGCTCAAATCTGGCCCCATACACTTCCTAGTTGTGTGACCCTGGGCAAGTCACTTAACTGCAATTGACTAACTCTTACCACTCTTACTTAGTAATTCTAATACAGAAGGTAAAGTTAAAAAAAAAAGAGTGGAACAGTAAGAGGGGGTGAGGTTGTAAAGGGCTTTTAATGGCAAACTGAAGATTTAATATTTGATTCTGGAGTTATAGGGAATCCCTGTTGCTTATTGAGTGTAAAGGGACAACATGGTAAGAGCTATGCTTTAGGAAGATCACTTTCACAGCTAAGAGAAGGATGGACTGGAGTTGGGAAAGATTCGAGGCAGCTTTGAACCCTCACTGATGAATCCTTATGCTAGACCAAGCCATGTGACACATGTTTTTCAAAGCAAAGATATTTAATTAAAATAGAATGGCAGGATAATTACAAGGATATGCATCAAATATCAATTACCTTTGGCTCCCATTCCCAAATTACTTCAATCTTCAAATGTCTTCTAAGTGTACTAGTTGATTCCCAATTAACTGACCCCATTGTTTCTCCAATACATGACACATGAGATGTCTCATGGAAAAGTGTTAGAGACTAGTATGAGCAATAGATTTGCTTCCCCTTCCATTTTACCACAGTTGTAGCCTTGGGAGCAATGAATTTTTGGCATTGTAACTAGAAGCTGTTTTTCTCGTGTCACAGCAACAGTCTTGGGAGTATTTGTGACTTTTCTTGGGAAACATTGGGGAAGCCTCCTGTTGTTTTTCTCTGTCTCCATCATTCTACTTTCCTTGCTAGCTTGACTCTGCAACCTGTGTTCACATCCTCTGCATGGTTTAGACTTAATTGCTGTTTCTTTGATTTTTCCCTATTTCCCCTAGATGCATCTACAACTCAATGGTCAAAATCCTATGTAGTTCTTCATCTGGAAGACTTCCATTGTCTTTTTAAACTGTGCATGCTGAAAAAAGTATTTCCTGAATCAGTGTATACTGGGTGATACCACCAAGTTGTGTATACCATGCATAGACTTTTGGGAAGTATAGTCCAAAGCTAATAACCTCCAAGGAATGAAGGCTTCTCAGCACCACACGTTATGGGATCATGGACTCTATTCCTGCATTTGTTTCATTCAAATGACATTGTCGTTGTTAGGATATTATGTTAGAAAGGTAGAGTGGATCTAGATCAGTGATTCCCAAAGGGGGCTCCACTGCCTCCTAGTGGGTGCTGCAGTGATCCAGGAGAGTGGTGATGGCCACGGGTGCATTTATCTTTCCTATTAATTGCTATTAAAATTAAAAAAAATTAATTTCCAGGGGCGCTAAGTAATATTTTTTCTGGAAAGGGGGCAGTAGGCCAAAAAAGTTTGGGAACCACTGATCTAGATTGAGGAAAGCCCAGGGGCACTTAAAAAAATCTGGAGCTATTGGAAGTTCTTGAGGAATTATTTTTTAAAAAACAATATTTTACTTTTCCCTCAATTACACGAGCTTTTTTTTGAGTCAAATTCTCCCACTCTCTCCCTTCCTTTCTTCTTGAGACAGAAAGCAATCTGATATAGATTTGACCTGTGTAATAGTGTAAAACATCTTTCCCTATTAGTCATTTTTTGCAAAAGAGAACTCAAATAAACAAAAGTGAAGGAATGAAGTGAAATGTTATATGTCTCAGTCTGCATTCAGACTCTATCAGTTCTCTGCTAGAGGCAGATGGCACATTTCACCATGATTCTTGATTTATTATCTTGGATCACTATATTGCTAGGAATAACTAGGTCATTCATAAATGTTCATCACTGTATACAATGCACTCCTGGTTTTATTTACTTCACTCTGCATCAGTTCATGGAAGTCTTTCCAGATTTTTCTGAAATCATCCATCTCGTCACAGTGGTGTTCCATTGCAATCATATATCACAACTAGTTCATCTATTCCTCAATTGATGGACATCCTCAAAGTTTCCAATTATTTGCCATTACAAAAGAGCTGCTATAAATATTTTTGTACAAATAGGTCCTTTTCCCTTTTAAAAAAAATCTTTGTCAGACAGATCTAGTAGTGTTATTGTTGGATCAAAGGGTGAATGCACAGTTTTAAAGCCCTTTGGGCATAATTCTAGAGAGACTTGAGGAATGATTTGATATAAAAAAATTGATGTTTTAAAAAGATTCCTTTGATGTTAGTTTGCTGTATGGACTGGAGAAAAGAGAAACTGAAGGCAGGAATATCAGTTATGTGGCTGAGTTTGTTGTTGGTTAGCCATTTTTCAGTCATGTCTGGTTCTTTGTGACCCCATTTGGAGTTTTCTTTTTAAAGATATTGGAGTGGTTTACTGCTTCCTTCTCCAGTTCATTTTATAGATGAGGAAACTGAGGCAAAAATGTTTGGTGATGGGTGTATCTGAGCTATAAGGAAGACTAGAAATGGGGGGAGGAGCAGGTTAGGAAGAGTTTTGAGCTCCAAACAAAAGATTTGAGCCTGGAGATAAGGAGGCCCAGGAGAAAAATGTCATTAATCAAAATAAGGAAGTTTAGAGGTTAGGAGTTGGATTATGCTGAATTCAGATCTACATTTGCTGCATTTGAGGTGATAGCAGTATATTCATGTGGAAATGTCCCCTGAGTGGTCAGAAATATAAAGCAGACATGCAGTATTACATAAACTGTTTAACTCTAACCATTCTCAACGAAGTTTCTTTCATTGTAAAATTTTTTCAAAGAGGAGTTAATTCCCCTGAATTTCTTCAAAGTAAAAACTTACATCAAGGAGAAGATTTTTCAAAATCATTTATTTATTTTTATTATGCACTTAACAAATAGCAAATAAAATGGACATTTCTATGTACATAGAAGAACAGGGGAAAAAAGATTGTACATGAAACCATTCATTTTTATTATGTACAGCTTGCTTTTCTTTTAAAATATGTAGCAAGTTGAAAATATAATTTTAAAAACTGTTCTTACTTGTTTGATTCTTCCTGGCTTTCCTTTTGCTTTCTCCTGTACATTAAGGAATACTTGAATCCTCTTTGCTTTCTTCTCTTTTTTCTTTTTTGGGTGAATTATCCTATCTTTAACCCACTTTCCCTTTTGGCCCAATTGAGAAAAAGAAAAAGAAAAACAAACTCCAAACAGTTATAACAAATATCCAAAAATCAGACAAAACTAATTCTCACATTGACCGTGTCTGAAAATATGATCTTATTCTATCTACATCTTGGGTCCATCCTCACCATCTCAGAAGGTGAACAACATCATTGATTCTTTTTTTTTTTTTAATTTACCTATTTTGGTTTATTAAATAGTTGTTTATTACAATTATACATTTTTGTTATTTAAATTATAAATATTGTGAAATTATGGTTTTTTTCTTGAAGTGACACACCACCTGAGTTATACTTGGTTTTTTGGTAAATTTTGACACACCAAGCTGAAAAGGTCTGCACTAGGGAGATGTCTCTGGGGATGTTCCCAGACAAAGCAGGAGAATCTTTGTCAGAACCCTGGTGAGGGCAAGGTGGCTGGGGAGATTTTTCAGTGAGGGAGCATCCTGGAGCCCCACAATGTCAGTGATTTGGAGGGGCTTGCACCATGAGTTCCTTATATCGGCTTAAGAAAAGCCTAAATTGTGACAGGTATGAGGTTTCATTGTATGGCAGATGGTTTCTTTTTTTTTTTTAATTAGGCATTTATTAATATTCATTTTTAACCTGTTTACATACTTTATGCTCCTACTTTCCCCTTCACCCCCCGCTCTCCCCCCACCTATGGCCAATGCACATTTCCACTGGTTGTAACATGTGTCCTTGTTCAGGGTCTATTTCCCATTCATGTCCGCCTCAGCCCACGCATTCAAGCAATTGTTTATCTTATATGTTTCCTCTCCTGCAGTCCATCATTGATTCTTGAAGAAAATGGCTGGTCACTGAACCTATAATTTTGTCAATGTGGATATTATTTCTGCTGACTGATGAAAACCTCTCTACAATTTGATAGAAGATTTAATAAATTATGGTAGCTATCCGCTCCCCCAAGACATCATCCTGTGAACAGCCTGGTCCTGAGTTTCTTTGAGTCAATCACTCAGTCAACAATAATGTTTGTTGAAGATCCCACCACAAATGAAATTATAGGATCATAGATCTAGAGCTGAAAGGGACCTCAAAGGTCAGCTAGTCTGACACCTCCATTTTATAGACAAGGAAATTGAGGCTGAAAGAGTTTAAATAGCTTGTAGAAGGTAATACAGGGAGTAATTGTCAGAGGCAGATTTAAACCCTGGTTCTCTGTAGAGCCAAGGCTCCCTATACCTGCTTTCCTGTCTTCCTGCTTTTCTATCATGGCTCAGGACAACAGTAAAGGACTTGCTCAGTCCATTTTCTATTGGCATAGCCATCACTGCCCTGAGTCACCAGCGTCCTCTGTGGGGGCAAAGGAGGACTTGTCATCAAAAAAGGCAGGAGAACAATGCTTCATAATTGTTTGATTACACTGTTACCCGAGTCTAAACTCATCTTTCACTTCTCTAAGTTTCAACAGTGTTGATACAGTATGCAAGAGAGTTTCCGATTCAGATACAATTCAGTTAGTGACTGGGTTACAAGATTTCAAGGTCACACAGTAGAGTGCCGGGACTTCGAGTCAAGAAGATCTCAGTTCAAATCTAGCATTGGACACTAGATGTGTGACTCTGGGCAAGTCACTTAATTTCTGTTGGCCTCAGTTTCCTCAACCATAGAAATGGGGTTAAACAATACCTACCTTGCAGGTTTATTGTGAAAATAAAGAGATGCTGTTTGTAAGGTGCTTGGCACAGTTCATGGCACATTGTAGGTACTATATAGTCGTTTTCTCCCTCCTACCCTTCTCCCCACACACACAAACACCTAACTTGCTTTCTGGGAGAATCCATGCATTTCCTTGTTAAAAACTTGGTCCAAAATACGTTTTGCATGTGTAACTCAGATCAAATTGCTTGCCAGCTCTGGAGGAGGGAGGGAAGGGAAGGAGTGAGACAATTTGGATCATATAACTTTGGAAAACATATGTGGAAATTTGTTATTACATGTACTTGGTAAAATAGAATCTTTATAAGAAGAAATTCAGCCCAATTCCATCTTTGATCCTGAAGACATTCCTGGTACCTACCCAGCATCTAGTGTTCTCCTTCCCTAGTTACAATGAATTTATCTTATATATACTTTGTGTATAGCTATATTTTGTAGATTATATTCTACTGTACAACGTAAATTCCTTGATAGCGGGGATTGTTTCTATTTTTTGTCTTTGATAGATGTCCTCAGGGTCTCACATAGTGCTTGGCACATAGTAGTTGCTTAATAAAGGTTTGGTTTATTATTTACTTCTATTCAATATGAATTTTTGTTGCCCTGGGAGTCCCTTCTTGGTTCTCTTTGAAGTGAGTGAGAAGAGAATAATGCTGGTGAATGCCTTCATATTCCTGGGGGTGGGATATGAAGAGAAAACTTGAAGATGCCTCTCTAAAGGTTGGCAATGCAAGGAAAAGGGGTGTAGAAATACCCCTCTATCTGAGTGGTATTGGTATATAGAAGAGATATTCTTCTAGGATGTATTCCTGATTATGAGTTCCACTTGGAATCTGAGATATAGTTTCCCATAGGATCAATATGAAACAAACTCACAATAAAGTAAGTTATAGTGCTGATAGTTTAAGAGGTATTATTGTTCATTGCATTGGCTGTTAAACTCTGAAGTGGACCACTAAACATATATAAGGTTCCCGGTGGGCCACATATTGATCTAGAAAACCACCTATGAATATTATCTATGTTTTACTGCATTTTAATATTCAGTTTGTTAAATACTTCCCAATCTCCTTATAATCTGGTTTGGGCTACACTTATAAGTGTTTTGAGTGTGGCACTTGGGTCCTGTGCTTTATACCTTTTATTTAGTAGAAATGGTAGCTAGGTAGTACAGTTAAAAGAGCACTAGGCCTGGAGTCAGGAAGACTCATTTTCCTGAGTTCAAATCTGGCCCCCTCACTTACTAGTTGTGTGACCCTGGGCAAGTGGCTTAACCCTGATTGTCTCAGTTTCCTAAGCTGTAAAATGAGCTGGAGAAGGAAATGGGAAATCACTCCAGTATCTTTGCCAAGAAAATCTCAAAAAGAGTCCAAAGTCGGATACCACTGAAACAAATGTACAACAACAATGATTTAGCAGAAAATATGCTGGACTTGGAATTAGGAGATAAGTATTCTATTTATGGCTCTACCACTTTCTAGCTATATGAAAATGAGCAAGTAATTTCCCCCTTACTGAGCTTCAGTTTCATCATCTGCAACATAGAAATAATAATTCCACTGCCTATTTCTTGGAGCTGGTGGGAGGAAAATATTTCATAAACTTTAAGAGATTTAGTATTGTGCCTATAGAATCATAGGATTCTATAGAATTAATCACCTTAATAGCCAAGCCATACTGAAAAGGAACTGCCACTATAACATACTTGAAAAATGGTCATCCAGACTCTCCTCGAAGACCTCCAAAGAGGGAGAAGCCATTATCCCTTGAGGTAGCATTTTCTGCTTTTGGACAACTCTAATTGTTAGGAAATTTCTACTGTTTTTCAGCCCAAGTTGCAACTTCTACCTATTCTTCTGACTCTGCCTTGTGGGTACTAAACAGAATGGATCTAATCCCTCTTTCATATGACAGCTTTTCATGTCTACTCAAGGATTCATTATCCAGGCTAAATCTGACCAGTTCCTTCAAATGTTCTTCATATGATATAGACTCAAAGCCCTCGACATTCCACTTGCCTTCCTATTCATATTCTCCAACTTATCAATGTCTTCTTTTTAACTATGATACCCAGAAACAAACAGATGAGGTCTGATGAGGGTAGACGACAAAAGAACTTCCCTCTTTCTGGAAGTTGTGCTCTTAATGCAGCATGAGATCACATAAGCTTTTTTGGCTGCCACTTCACAGTATTGACTCATCTTGAGATTGCAGATTGCCCAAATCCTCAGATCATTTTCAGAAAGGCTCTTGTCTAACCATGCCTCCCACATCTTATACTTGGGAAGTGTGTGTGTGGGGTTTTTTTTTATCTCCAAATGTAAGATGCATTTATTCCTATTGAATTTCATCTTATTAGATTTATTCCAGTGCTTTAGCCTGTCAAGATCCTTTTGGAGCCTGACTGTCATCCACTCTATTATCTTTCCCTTCCAGCTTTAACCAAATTAATGATAAAAATTTAAAAGCACAAGGTCAAGCACTGATCTTTGAGGTCCTCTACTGGAAAACCTGTTATATTATTGACATGGAACCAAATTTGTTCCAACAGCCATGAAGACTGCTGAAACAAGTGCTGTGAAGTACTTAGAGCTTGGTCAGACATCAAAGATGCTAAGGTCATCTACTGCATTCTGGGCTAACTCCAGTCATCCTGACTTTTGTCTCACCTCTGAAGCTGGATGACTAGAAGAGAGTTTTTGCCTCACAAATCTATTTCATGAACAAGTCAAGACATTACCCATGATGCCATAGGTCCCCTTTGAAAACAAAGGATGAACAACAAACAACAACTACTGCTCTAGTCATCTAATCAGTTCTAAATCTATCTAACCATATTATCATTTAATCCATATCTCTCCATCTTCTTCATAAGAATAGGATGAGATAACTTATCAAAAGTTTCACTAAGATATAGGTACTCTATAACCAGAGTATTTTCTTCAAGTGCTTGTTAATTTAGTAACTCTGTTAAAATGATTTTAGATGGGCATGGTCTGTTTTTGAGGGAGCTATGTTGTCCCTATGTAATCACCCCCCTCCTCTTTTAGATGTGAACTCTCTTTAAAAATTAGTGTTAGAATTTTCCTAAGAAAATGAGTAGAGCTTGTGAGTCTATAGTTTTTACTCTTCTTTTCCCATTTTTTAAAACTCAGGCATTGGTTGGTTATAGTTTCACACAATTGTAATTTTAGTTTCCCTTTATATTTGTTAAACTCAAGAGTTCTGAGCTACTGTGAACTATGCCAATGAGGTGTTTTCACTAAGTGTGACATTAATATTGTGATCCCTGGGGAGATATCAGGCTGGCCAGATAAGATAAAGCAGGTCAAAGTTCCCATGCTAATTAGTAGTGGGGTTGACGTATGAGTAGCCCCTTTTCTTCCCACCTAAGACTAAGAGATCCAAAATGGAGAGATGGAGAGACCCACTATTTAAGGAAAAAAAAAAGAAAGGAAAAAAATAATCACAATACCCAATCTTGCAGTACTTCTCCTGTTTTCCAAGATATTTAGAAGATCTCTGACCTTGGCTCAACAACCATGTCTGCAGGTTCTTTAATTGCCCTAGGATTTAGTTCATCTGGGTCAGGAGATCTGAATTTACATAAAGGCAAGTAGGTGCTCTCTTATCATCTCTTTATTTATGCTAGCTATCAATTAGCCAATTTTCTCCATATTGTTTTCTGTGCAAAACTCATTTTTTCCTCAGAGAAAATAAAAATAAAATAAGATCCTAGCTGATCTTTTTCTCTGTTGCTATTTATCATTATCCTAAGCAAAGGTACTTCTTTGATCTTTTTTTTCTCCCAGCTTTAAAAACATTTATTTTTGCTATCCTTAGCTCCTCTTCCTAGCCACAGCTCAGCTTGAGCATTAGCAGTCCTGATACTATTTTTACAGAACCATGTTATATTCTTCTATCCATCTTTTGTGGTCTGGTCTTACTTCCATCCTTTGTGAATTTATTTTTCAATATTAAATGAGTTCCCTATGCAACCACATCAGTCTCTTCAGATATATCTCATTTATATTCTTCATTGGAATTGCTCATCTTGCATCTTCAAAATATCATTCTTGAGCATTTCCTGTCCCTGATTGTTTGATTTCCTTTTTTAGCAGTTAGTATGGGAACTTTGACATGTTTCGCTTCTTACCTGGGTGGCCTGGTAGATCTCTCTCCAAGGATCATAATAATAATGTCAAACCTGGCAAAAACAGTTCATTGGAACTCCTGAGTTTAACACATATCATGTATAACAACCTAGAATAAGAAGCAGCATATTGAGTAGGACTTTTATGGAAACGGTCAAAAATTGCTTCAGATGGCAGAGCACGGGCAAATTGCAATTTGCATTATTAGAGGAAATACTTACATTGATGAGATCACAGATCCATGAAAGTACTGAAGTATCAACATACTTAAGGCACATGAAGGAGAGGATAAGATAGCTGAAGATAGGGTGCTATCAGAGATGATGTATTCTTTTCCAGTCTGGGAAAGTCAGAGATTGCCTTTATCCTTACTGAGAAGTTTTCTATGAAGCCCTGGCATATGTGCCATTCTGGGCAAATAGCAGGCTTATAATAAATAACTATTGCATAAATGATAAGTAATGGTAAATATATTCTAAATCCATATCAAATTTTGGAGTCTCCTATTCCAGGGATGCATTCATTTTGGTCTTGTGAAGCCCAACTCTAGTTACACCTAAAATAATTACCTCCAGTTAACCACCTCCAAATTAGAGGTTTGTTTCTTTAAAGTGGAGATCATAGAGAGCCCTGAAGAAAGCACCAGAGAATACCTGCCTAGGTGAGACAGAGGGCTACATTTATCCACAAAATGAGAATGCCATACAAGGTGAAATCATGACTGATAAATTTATGTTTAATAAATACATTTAGAAAAAAATCAATTACTGAGTTAAAAAATTATCTCTGGTTTTTACCTCACCTTCATTTCCAAAAAGATCTCTCTCCATTCCCCTTTGGAGCCATCCCGTGTAACAAAAACCAAAACTAACCTAACAACAGAAAACAGAAAAAGAACTGGTTCACCAATACCAATCAACACATTGAGCCTGACTATACACACAAGTACACCTACATGTACATATACACATGTGAATATACACATAAACATATATGAACTTTTATAATTATAGTTTCCCACCTCTGCAAAGAAGGGAAGGAAGCAAACTTCTTGACTCTTTTCTAGGTTTGGGCTTTTTGGTCGATATACTAATTTTTCATTGGAACTAAACTATGGTTTTTGAATTAGGTTCTCTGTGTAGACCATACCACAAACTTTCACCACAATTTAAATTTTTCCTTTAAGCCATTTGGAAGCATCTTGCTATGGTTCCATGCTCTTTCTGGATATCTATATAGGATTCTCTGCCTCATGAGGGGCTGATTCATTTTCCCTTGTCTTACAATATTTATTCATAGATGTTTGTTCTCATTTAGATGATCTGGAAGTCCTTCTATTATTAATATCTCCCCATTGTTTTATCTGCTTGTGTTCAAAACTTTAAATTTTCTTCCTCCTGAGATCTTTGGTTATTTCAGTTTTTCCCCTCTTATATTCCATCATCTTTTATTTTTTTGCTCCTTTCCTTTGGGACCAGTCCTTCAAGCTGTTTTAGGCTCCTTCCATGCTAGACAATATATGCTTCATTGTACTCAGTCTCTGTTCCAAGTAGGGGTGACAGACTTGGCCACAGCATGATGCTCATTTCCCTTGTTTTCAGGCAGAGGAAACCAAACATACACTGGAATCTTGTCCCAGTTTTTTCTGTTTCTCCCCAGTGAGCATTGTTGCAGCACAGAACAGAGTCTCACTGATGTCCTAATCAGAATAAGCTTCTGGCTTTTGACTTTCTGAAGTAGGGCAAAAAGAGTTGAGTTCCATTGCAAGTCCAAAGTACTTCTAGAGTATCAGTGGACAATGGGAAAAAGGGTGCTGAATGAACATGTTGAGGACCTGGTATTACCCTTCTCTGTTTTTAATTAATTCATTAGGATTTTTGTTTTTTGGACCTTGGAGACAATTAAAATTGTTTTCTTTATTTTACTTTCTTTCTTTCTTTCTTTCTTTCTTTCTTTCTTTCTTTCTTTCTTTCTTTCTTTCTTCCTTTCTTTCTTTCTTTCTTCCTTCCTTTCTTTCTTTCTGAAAGGCTCACTGGTTATTGAATAAGGATTGGAGAAATTGTCTACTCCTCCATTTAGTTGTGCACACGACCCAGAAATCAACCTACCCATTAACTTAATGAAGGTTATGATACTTTTTCTATTAATGCTCAATCATCTTAATTTTTTCTATATTTCGAACTTTTGTTTTTCAAATAGTAAATGTTTATTTTTCTCTCCTTCCTATCTCTTCCCCATTGAAAGGAAAGAGAAACAAAACATGTTAAAAATATAAATTGTCAAGCAAAACAAATTCACATACTGGACACAACTAAAACGTTTGTTTCATTCTACATCTTGAGTCCATTACCTTTCTGTCAGGTAGTGGGTAGTGACACATCCTTCATTTTCAGTCTTCTGGAATTGGAATTGGTCATTGAAATGATCAGAATTCTTAAGTTTTTCAAAGTTGTTTCTATTTACAACGTTGTACTCATGATCGTTTTCCTGATTCTTCTCACTTCACTCTGCATCAGTTCATACAAGTCTTCCCAGATTTCTCTAGAAATGCCTCTTTCATCCTTTCTTATGGCATAGGAAAGAGTCAACGATTGACACATATCAATGTAGGATCTCAATAAAAATGAACTTAAATTAAACTTTGTTTTCTTTTTAGAGAAAGAAACTTAAATTGTCCAACTCATTTGCTTTTCAGATAAAGAACAGAGTTTAAAATAGTATTCAATAAATTAATAAATCACAAAACTGTAGATTTCACTTCCAAATGATTGCAAATTAAGGAATAGAGACAAAGTGTCAAGGAGGAAAGAAGGAGGAAAAGAAATGAGATGGAAGAAGAGAGAGAAATTGTTAAACAAACACCTTTGGTTCCTATTCCTTGCAGTGGCATCAATGTATTTATTGGAGCTGAGGGAAAATGCCCTCTTGTGGGAAATGGATGAAGACATCCATCCACATGGGACACTAAGCTATCATAAATGAAAGACCGGGACAAATAAGAAACCATTATGTCTTGGGAATACCAAAATCCAGCGGGCTAACCAGAGCAATGATTTACAGAGAGGTCTTCACAGGATCATAAGGCAAACTATCAGGAGACAGTATTGCTAGTGAAGTAACCACTGAACACAACCTGGCTCCTCAATAATTTGGCTTTAATGGCCACAGCATATGTTCCCTGTTTTGAGTCAAAGGCACTATTATAGTGTGATCCTTACCTTGATACTGTCCCCCTGGATTGATTATGCACTCAAACCCTGGAAAATGAATATCAAAATTATAAAATCATTCTAATTATTCTGAAAGTCTGGAAGCACCAGAATACTTGAAATCCTTATTGCTCCTCATTTTTAGTGGAGGAAAAAACAAACTTCCAGAAAACATAAGATATCTTGTCTTATTTTGTTGGCAAAAAAAGGTCTATTTTCTTGAGATATATAAAACTAGCAGCAATGGGTAGAACATTCAAAAAGAAAATTTTAGGATTGTTGTGAGAAAAATCTTCCTAATATTAGAACCAGCCAAATGGTGAATGAGCTGCTTTGGAGGTAGTATGTTCCCACTTGGAGGTCTTTAAACAAAATCAAGATGAATAAGTATTTGAATGCTATAGTAGGGATTCTTGTTCAGGTATGAGTTAAACTAGGTGGTCTCTGAGGTCCCTTCAGACTTTGAAATCCTGTGAATCTTAAAACTTTTTATGACCTCACTGCTCAAACCTTTTAAAGTTACATCATGTTTTGTAACTGTAGATATAACTGGAATTGCTTCTTGGTACTTGCCAGATGAAATTGATCTAAAAGCCAAATTCAAAATTGGACCAATATTTTCTCTCTCCTCCTTCTTGATTTTTCCACTTCTATCAAGGCCATTATAGTCTTCTGAATCACCTAAGCCAGAAATCTTTCAGTCATCTTTGACTGCTCTCTCTCTCCACATCTAATCAGTTGCTAAATCCTGTCATTTCCCCTGCCAAAGTATTTCTTGTATCTCTCTCCTATTTTCAATTCCCATCTTGTCCAGGTGCTTTCATTTCTTTTCTTTTTTTAAATTAGGATATAATAGTAAATGTTTTATTGCCAATTCGATGACAACAACAAAATATGTTCTCTACATATTTTTAAATGAAACATGCATTATAATTTCTCCCTCACTTTCTTTTTTTTCTTTTGAATATTTTTCCATGGTTACATGGCTCATAATTCCCTCCCTCTTTTCTCCCCCCTCCTGGAGCTGACAAGCAGTTCCACTGGGTTATACATGTATCATTGTTTAAAACCTATTTCCATGTTATTCATATTTGCAGTAGAATGATCTTTTAACATCAAAACCCCAATCATATTCTCATCAAACTACATGATGGATCATATATTTTTCTTCTCCATTTCTGCTCCCACAGTTCTTTCTCTGGATATGGATAGTGTTCTTTCTCATAATTTCCTCTGGATTGTCCTGAGTCATTGTATTGCTGCTAGTAGAAAAGTCTATTACATTAGATTGTGCCATAATGTCTCACTCTCTGTGTACAATGTTCTCCTGGTTCTGCTCCTTTCACTCTGCCACAGTTTCTGGAGGCCTTCCCATTTCACATGGAATTCCTCCAATTCATTATTTCTTTCAGCATAGTAGTTTTCCATCACCATCAGATGCCACAATTTATTCAGCCATTCCCCAATTGATGGACACCCTCTCATTTTCCAATTTTTTGCCACTACAAAGAGCATGGCTAGAAATATTTTTGTACAAGTCATTTTCCTTATTATCTCTTTGGCGTACAAACCTAGCAGTGGTATGGCTGGATAAAAGGGTAGGCATTCTTTTAAAGGCCTTTGGGCAGAGTTCCAAATTGTCCTCCAGAATGGTTGGAACCAGGTGCTCTCATTTCATCTGATCTAGATTACTATAATAGCTTTCTCCCTAGACTCTCCAATTCCAGTCTATCTCATTTCCAATCCGTTCTTCACCCTATTGCCTGATTGATCTTTCTAATGCACCTTCCATGGTCATGTGACTCTTCTCAGAAAATTTTAGTGATTCTCCATTACCTACCGCTGGAACAATGAGTCTATAAAATATTAACACCTAAGACTAGCATTCAAATTCTTCCTTAATCTGCCTCCAACCTATTTTATTCTCATTCTACATACCTTCATGCATTCTCTGTTCCAACCAGAGCAGAATAATTTCCAGTCTTCATCATCATCCTCTACCTTCTCCTACCCACATGCCTTTGTTCATGACATTCCCAAATCCTGGAATGGACTTTCTAATTTTAATTCCACTCTTTTTTAAAAAATTAAATTTTTACAGGTCCATACAATTTTAAATAATTGTTTTCTGACATTTTGTGATCCACATTTTTCCCCTCCTTTCCTTCCCTCCCACCTCCCTGAGATGGCAGGTAATAAATTTGGTTATATGTATGCTCTCATGAAAAGAAGACACATATTGCTTACACAAGAAAAAAAAACCTTATGGAGGAGATAAAGTGAAAATTTTAATGTGCATTTTCAACTTTTCAATGTGCATTCAGACTCCATCAGTTCCTTGTATGGTGGTGGCTAGCTTTTTTCATCATAAATTTCTTGGAACTGTCTTGAATCCCTGCATTTCTGATAACTGGAAAGTGGCAAATGCTATAAAATCAGGACTTGTTTCATTGAGTGTTTGGACTTAATGTGATAGATAAATATTAATAACTTAGATTAAACTTGAAAATGTACCCCTAGTTTTTGGAAAGCCAGTTGTCACAAAAACACTCCTAACTACTGTCCAATGGGCCCTGTGGATTGTGGATGGTATCTGTTTACTTTTTGATTGGCTTCCTTCCTTTGAAGTTTGGGTGCCTTCTCTTTAGGGTATGATTGTCATCCCACAAAAAAGAGAGAAGGAACATGTTCTCTCTTCCATAGGCTAGAAGCACAATTTTTGGTACCTTCCTCTCTAACCTTGAAGGATAAATTAAAAATGAATGAAATAGGACTGGACTTCCAGTTAAGATGGCGACAGAGTAAGGAGCAGCAGCTTGATCTCTCCTAACCAAAGCATATAGGACTCCACAAGGGGACATAAAAACGAATCCAGACAAACGAAGGGACCCTAAAACAGGGCACAGCATTGAAGGTATGTGGAATCGGGGCACTTCCACGCTATAAAGGGGTGAAATAGCTCACTAAAACGCAAGAGGAAGAAGTCTCTCCCCCACCCCCCACACCACGTACAACTCAGAGGCCAGCGCACAAGAGTTAAAGCAGGTTTGGGGTACCCATTAAGTCACTGGCAGCTCCAGGGCTTGTTCCTGAGAACAGCAAGACTTAGGACCCTAAGAAGCTAAAGAACGCGCACAGACTTTCCCAAGCGTCTGAGTGGGTGAAGGCAGTGCCCTAGGTGTGGACAAAGATCTTGAGCGCAGGCTTGAACCGGGAGTGGGGACCCTGTGCAGACTGGAGCACGGCTGTGGAAGCAGCGCCCAGAGACTGCTAAAGGAGCCTTGGGCAGAGGGGCAGACCAGGGACAACCAGGAGGCTCGACCCCGAGAACAACGAGACCTGAGACCTTGGGAGCCTAGACAGCGCAGACAGACCCTGGGTGTGAGAATAAAGCGCAGAAGGCGCTGGGCTAACAATAATGGCAAGCCAAAATCGGCAAGCCCAGAGGAAAAAGATTATCAAGAAGAACTTTGGAACACTCGACAACTTTTTTACACAGAGAAAATCCAGACAACAGAGGAAGACACACACGAAATCATATCCAAACCTTCCCAAAACAATGAAAACTGGTAACAAGCTATTGAAGAGTTCAAATCTGAGATGATGAAAAAGATGGAAGAGATCTGGCAAGAAAATAACAGTTTAAAAGGCAGAATTTTGAAATTGGAAAGTGAGGCTCAGAAATCAAATGAACTGATAAGCAAATTGAAACCAGAAATGACCAGATTGAAAAGGAAAACCAAAAGATCATAGCTGAAAACCAAAAGATTATAGCCGAAAACCAGTCCCTAAAGGCTAGAATTGAGCAATTAGAAGCTAATGATCTCTCAAAACAACAAGAACAAATAAAACAAAGTCAAAAGACTGATAAAAATAGAAGGAAACATGAAATATCTCAATGAGAAAGTGACAGACCAAGAAAACTGGTCTAGAAGAGACAATTTGAGAATCATTGGCCTTCCAGAAAAAAGCAGAAATTAATAGAAACTTGGACTCCATACTAAAAGAAATTATTCAGCAAAATTGCCCTGAAGTTCTATAACAAGAGGGCAATATAGACATTGAAAGGATCCATAGATCACCCTCTACATTAGACCCAGAAAGGGCAACACCCAGGAATATAATAGCCAAATTCAAGAGCTTTCAAATAAAAGAAAAAATCTTACAAGAAGCCAGAAAGAGACAATTCAAATATCAAGGAGCACCAATCAGGATCACACAGGATCTGGCAGCCTCCATGCTAAACGACCACAAGGCTTGGAATATGATATTCAGAAAGGCAAGAGAGCTGGGCCTTCAATCACGGATCAACTACCCATTGAAACTGACTATATACTTCCATGGGAAAGTATGGGCATTCAACAAAATTGAAGATTTCCAAGTATTTGCACAGAAAAGACCAGGACTAAATGGAAAGTTTGATATCCAACCAAAAAAATCAAGAGAAACATGAAAAGGTAAATAAGAAACAGAGGGGAAAGAAAGAAAACTCATAATTTTTTAAATTTGACTCTTTAAGGGCTTCAATAAGATCTAATTATCTGTATTCCTATGTGGAGAAATGCTATGTATAATTCTCTGTAGTGAACTCTATTCACTATTATAGTATTCACTATTATAGCAATCAGAAGAATAATTCATAGGGAGAGGACAGAATACTAAGTGGTCTAAGATGACATGGGAGGTGGGAACAAGGGGGGGGTGAATAATAGGGGACACCAAGAGAAACTTGAGTGAATAAGAAAAATAGGATATTCTATTACACACAAAGAGGGCATGGGAAGGGGAGGGGACAAATATTATTATAAGAATGAGAGGAAGAGAGCATTGAGGTAATATTTAAACCTTCCTCTCAATGTAATCAACCCAGAAGGGAAGAGTAGCTATATTATCCATTGGGATAAAAAATTCTATCTAACCCTACTGAGAAAGTCAGAAGGGATAAACCAAGAGGAGCAGGGGAGTGGGGAGGTCAAAAAAGGGAGGGGAGGAGAAGGGGGAGGGAATTCATTAGGCCTTTAAAAATAAAAAGAGGGGAATAACAAGGGAGGGGGTAGAAAGGGAAGTCAATCAAGGGAGGGGATAAGGGATACGGGCTCAAAGCAAACCACTGATTTAAAAGAAAATAGTGTAAGAAGAAGGGGTGGGACTAGGGGAGGATACAAAAATGTCAGTGAATGAACAACTGATAATTGTAACTCTGAATGTGAATGGGATGAACGCACCCATAAAACGGAAGCAAATAGCAGAGTGGATCAGAAACCAAAATCCTACCATATGTTGTCTACAAGAAACACATATGAGGCAGGTAGACATACACAAGTTTAAGGTTAAGGGCTTGAGCAAAATCTTTTGGGCATCAAATGAGAAAAAGAAGGCAGGAATGGCTATTATGATTTCTGACAAAGCCAAAGTAAAAATAGGTGTGATTAAAAAAACAGGGAAGGTCATTACATCCTGATTAAAGGCAGTATAAACAATGAGGAAATAACACTGCTCAATATGTATGCACCAAGTGGTATAGCATCCAAATTCATAAAGGAGAAACTGGCAGAGCTCAAGAAGGAAATGGATAGTAAAACCATAATAGTGGGAGATCTAAATATTCCTCTGTCAGATCTAGATAAATCAAACCAAAGAACAAATAAGAAAGAGGTAAGAGAGGTGAACGAAGTCCTAGAAAAATTAGATTTAATTGATATGTGGAGAAAAATAAATAGGGACAAAAAGGAATACACCTTCTTTTCAGCTGCACATGGTACATTCACAAAGACTGACCATGTAATAGGGCATAGAAATATTGCAAACAAATGCAAAAGAGCAGATATAATAAATGTAACCTCAGATCATAATGCAATAAAAATAATAATTAGTAAGGGCACCTGGACAGGCAAATCAAAAACCAATAGGAAATTAAACATTATGATTCTCCAAAACCAATTAGTCAAAGAAGAAATCATAGAAACAATCAACAATTTCATTGAAGAGAATGACAATGATGAGACATCCTACCAAACTCTGTGGGATGCGGCCAAGGTAGTACTCAGGGGGAAATTTATATCCTTGAGTGCATATATTAACAAATTAAGGAGGGCAGAGATTAATGAATTGGGCATGCAACTCAAAAAATTAGAAAGTGAGCAAATTAAAAATCCCCAGATGAAAACTAAATTAGAAATACTAAAAATTAAGGGAGAAATTAATAAAATCAAAAGTAAAAGAACTACTGAATTATTAAATAAGACTAGAAGCTGGTATTTTGAAAAAACAGATAAAATAAACAAAGTACTGGTCAATCTAATAAAAAAAAGGAAAGAAGAAAACCAAATTGACAGTATTAAAGATGAAAAGGGAGACCTCACCTCTAATGAAGGGGAAATTAAGGCAATCATTAAAAACTATTTTGCCCAATTATATGGCAACAAATATAACAATTTAGGAGAGATGGATGAATATTTACAAAAATATAATTTGCCTAGATTAACAGCAGAAGAAATAGAATACCTAAATAATCCCATATCAGAAAAAGAAATTGAACAAGCCATCAAAGAACTCCCTAAGAAAAAATCACTAGGACCTGATAGATTCACAAGTGAATTCTATCAGACATTCAAAGAGCAACTAATCCCAATACTATACAAATTATTTGATATGATAAGCAAAGAAGGAGTCCTACCAAATTCCTCTTATGACACAAATATGGTACTGATTCCAAAGCCAGG
>NC_058131.1:149530176-149530781 GCF_016433145.1 Gracilinanus agilis
GAAGGAGTCCTACCAAATTCCTTTTATGACACAAATATGGTACTGATTCCAAAGCCAGGGAGATCAAAAACAGAGAAAGAAAACTACAGACCAATCTCCCTAATGAACATAGATGCAAAAATCTTAAATAGAATACTAGCAAAGAGACTCCAGCAAGTAATTAAGAAAATCATTCACCATGATCAGGTGGGATTTATACCAGGAATGCAAGGTTGGTTCAACATTAGGAAAACCATCCACATAATTGACCATATCAACAGACTAACAAACAAAAATCACATGATTATCTCAATAGACGCTGAAAAAGCCTTTGACAAAATACAGCATCCATTCCTATTGAAAACACTGAAAAGTATAGGAATAGAAGGACCTTTCCTAAAAATAATAAACAGTATATACCTAAAACCATCAACAAACATCATATGCAATGGGGATAAATTAGAAGCCTTCCCAATAAGATCAGGAGTAAAACAAGGATGCCCATTGTCACCTCTATTATTTAACATTGTACTAGAAACACTAGCAGTTGCAATTAGAGAAGAAAAAGAAATTGAAGGTATCAAAGTGGGCAAGGAGGAAACTAAGCTATCACTCTTTGCAGATGA
>NC_058131.1:149530848-149545129 GCF_016433145.1 Gracilinanus agilis
GTAGAAAGAGAAACACCATTTAAAATCACCCTAGACAATATAAAATACTTGGGAATCTATCTACCAAACCAAACACAGCAATTATATGAAAACAACTACAAAACACTTTCCAAACAAATAAAACTGGATCTCAACAATTGGAAAGCCATTAATTGTTCATGGGTAGGACGAACTAACATAATAAAAATGACCATTCTACCCAAATTAATTTACCTATTTAGTGGCTTACCTATCAAATTACCAAAAAAACTTCTTTACTGAATTAGGAAAAACTATAACATTTCATTTGGAATAACAAAAGATCAAGAATATCAAGGGAAATAATGAAAAAAAATGTGAATTAAGGGGGCCTAGCAGTACCAGATATTAAACTATACTATAAAGCAGCAGTCATCAAAACAATATGGTACTGGCTAAGAGACAGAAGGGAGGATCAGTGGAATAGACTTGGGGTTAATGACATCAGCAAGACAGTGTATGATAAACCCAAAGAGCCCAACTTTTGGGACATGAATCCACTATTTGACAAAAACTGCTGGGAAATTTGGAAAACAATATGGGAGAGATTAAGTTTAGGTCAACATCTCACACCCTACACCAAGATAAATTCAGAATGGGTGAATGACTTGAATATAAAGAGAGAAACTATAAATAAGTTAAGTGAACACAGAATAGTATACCTGTCAGATCTCTGGGAAGGGAAAGATTTTAAAACCAAGCAAGAGTTAGAGAAAATTACAAAATATAAATTAAATGGTTTTGATTATATTAAGCTAAAAAACTTTTGTACAAACAAAAACAATGTAGTCAAAATCAGAAGGGAAACAACAAATTGGGAAAAAAATCTTCATAACAAAAAACTCTGACAGGGGTCTAATTACTCAAATATACAAGGAGTTAAATCAATTGTATAAAAAATCAAGCCATTCCCCAATTGATAAATGGGCAAGAGACATGAATAGGCAATTTTCAGGTAAAGAAATCAAAAGTATCAATAAGCACATGAGAAAGTGTTCTAAATCTCTAATAATTAGAGAAATGGAAATCAAAACAACTCTGAGGTATCACCTCACCTAGCAGATTGGCTAAAATGAAAGAAGAGGAGAGTAATGAATGCTGGAGGGGATGTGGCAAAATTGGGACATTAATGCATTGCTGGTGGAGTTGTGAACTGGCTGGCAATTTGGAACTATGCTCAAAGTGCTATAGAAGAATGCCTGCCCTTTGATCCAGCCATACCATTGTTGGGTTTGTACCCCAAAGAGATCATAGATAAACAGAATTGTACGAAAATATTTATAGCTGTGCTTTTTGTGGTGGCAAAAAACTGGAAAAAGAGGGTATGTCCTCAATTGGGGAATGGCTGAACAAATTGTGGTATATGCTGGTGATGGAATATTATTGTGCTAAAAGGAATAATAAACTAGAGGAGTTCCAGGTAAACTGGAAAGACCTCCAGGAACTGTTGCAGAGTGAGAGGAGCAGAGCCAGAAGAACATTGTACACAGAGACTGATACACTGTGGTAAAATCGAATGTAATGGACTTCTGTATCAGCAGAAAGCAATGACACGGGACTGCTCTGAGGGATTTATGGTAAAGAATGCTACCCACATTCAGAGGAAGGACTACAGCAGAGGAAACATATAAGAAAAACAACTGCTTGAACGCATGGGTTGAGGTGGACATGATTGGGGATGTAGACTCGAAACCACCACTCCAATGCAACTAACAACAATCAGGAAATAGGTTTTGATCAATGACACATGATAAAACCAGTGGAAATGTGCGTCGGCCATGGGTGTGGGGGGTGAGGGGGTGAAGGGGAAAATAGGAGCATGAATCATGTAACCATGTTATAAATGATTATTAATAAATGTTTTAAAAATGAATGAAAGATGACAAAAGCATAAACTTGCTGCTGATCCAAATATATATATATATATATATATTTTATAAATGTATTCTCTATTCTATTTGCAGATTGAACCCAATGGAGGTTTTCCATTTGTATGACATCAGCTCAATAACCTATAACAAAAACATTGAAAGAATTATCTCCCCAATGGTTGCTCAGCTTTGCCATTTAATTATCTCAATGGAGAGGGGACAAGTGGAGAATGAAGCATTTGCTGGTATAGGGACAATGGCAGAGGAGTTGGCAAAAACTAGTGAACAACTGGCACATTCTGCAAGAAGGTAATATTTCCCCCATTCCAAATTCACTCATGTAAGTCATTTGTCAAAGCATAAGGTGGCATCACTGGTGAATTTTTAAATAATCCCTTTGTTTAAAGTCTAATTAGACCTCGATTTCTGAAGGATCTTATTTTTCTTAGTGTGAGACTTCTCTTTACTGGCAATGATGATATTCTGTCCACAATAATAACTGATAATAGTTGACATTTATGAAGTACTTTAAAATTCTCAATATGCTTTATGTATGTTATTACATTTGCTTCTCACAATACTCCTGCAATTTAGATCATCTCCATTTTATGATTAAGGGAATTGAGGTCAAAGAAATGAAGGACTTTATTATGGTTACATAGCTAATAAGTATCAGAAGCAGAATTTGAACCTAGATCATGGATTCATGGTTAAGATCAAGAAGACCCAAGTTCAAATTCTACCTCACACATTTACTGACGGTGTGATTTTGGGAAAACCACTTAATATCTCTCAAACTCAGTTTCCTCATCTATACCAAGAGAAATAATAGTACCTCCCTCCGAGGACTGAAGAAATGAGATAATATGTATATGAAGCATTTTATTATTTTTTAAATTAAAATTATTTTAAAATATTTTTCCATATTTACATGATTCATTTTCTTTCCCTCACACCTCCCAGAGCCAACAAACAATTCCACTGGCTTGCATAAACATTATCACTTGATACCTATTTCCATATTATTCATTTTTGCTATAGAGCGATTTTTTAAAGGCTAAACCCCAAATCACATACCCATATGTACATGTGATAAGTGATTTCTTTTTTTTTTGCATTTCTACTTCTATGGTTTTAAAAAATTTTTTAATGTATTTTAAAATATTTTTTATATGAAGCATTTAAAACCACTAAGGGTCTACATAAAAAGATAGCTATTCTTTTTTTCCTATAATTCCTGAATCTAAGTAGAGCACTCTATCCACTTTACCACATTGACTCTCTAAGATGAGGGTTCTTGACTTTTTTTTTTATCATAGGCTCCCTTGACAGTCTTTGAAACCCACGGACCTACCTTTCAGATTAATGTGTTTAAATGCATAAAATAAAATAATTATAAGAGAAACCAATTATATTAAAACAGTTTACAAAAATGCTTTAAAAAAAGATGGACAGTAGATTACCAATAATAGTAGCAAACATTTATATAGATAATCCATTGAGTTACAAAGCTCTTATTTTTTTTATCCTCACAATAACCCTCAAGGGAAGGTGCTATTATCTTCATTTTTCAGATAACATAATGTAGGCAAGTAGTGGTTAAGTGCAGTTAAGTGTGGGAAGCTAGGGGAGCATCTATTTTCCTGAGTCCAAATCTGACCACAGACACTTCCTAGCTTTGTGATCCTGGGCAAGTCACTTAATTCTATTGCCTCAGTTTCCTCAACCAATTAATGGCAAACCACTGCAGTATCAGTAGGGTCACAAAGAGCTGGACATGACTAAAAAATGACTGAACAGCAAAAGTGGTTAAGTGACTTTTTCAGGGTCACATAGTTGTCCTAATCAAGGGCATTATAAACAGATCTACTCTCCAGGGCCAGCACTTTATCCATTGTGCCATTTAGCTGCTTCAATTTGAGCAGGAATTCTTATCCCCTGCTCAAATACGTAGTTATGATATAATTTTTTATGTGAGCATTTTTGTCCCTTTTCAATATGAACTGTTCAAGGAAAAGATAATGTAAACATTAGCTCCTCCCCTCTTTGTTGGGTGGAATATCTTGGAGAATTTAGGAGAAGTACTGAGATCATATGAATGGGTTGTGTAACAGGGTGGTATTGGGGATAGGATATGATGGATAGAATTGGGCCAGTATCAGGATATTAACTGTGGTTTGGGAAGGCCAACAGAACCCAGTCCAGGCAGAGCCTGGTCTGAGACCAACACACACAGACCACTTAGTGACAGGGAAGTGGTGTTTATTCTAAGAGGAAAGGATAGATGGGAATTAGGATGACCCTGATACTAATGTCAACTAACTAAATGTCCCTTCACAGGGAGTCTTCAGAGAGTTTGATCTACATTCACCCTCACTTCTCTGACCTAAAGAAAACCCAGTCACTGCACTATCTAAATCTGCACTAAACTTCTGCCTTAGGTGGTATTAGAGGTAGTGGTCTATGGCAAGACTGGCAGGGCCCAGGGAAAGGTCTTGGTTCCAAAAAGAACCCAGACCTGGTCTTACAGTCAGATAGCCAAATGGTTCAGGATTACAAGGAAACACAGCAGACAACAGCAAGCAGCAGATAGGATGGGGAATCAGGGTACATCAGCAACCACAGGACAGGCAGCCAGTCTCCCCAGGTAAATCCAGAGACAGCCAAACCCTCAGTTAACAGTCTAACCCAGTAATGGGTAAACTTTTAAAAGAAGGGGCCAAAGGAAAGGAAATGCTCATCTGCCAGTGTGTTTTGAAGTTTCATTGCATTGTATCCTACTCATTGTATTCATCAGATTAGGAATAATGTCGTAGCCCCTCATAGAACATTTCAGGGGGCTGTATCTGGCCCATGGGCTCTAGTTTGCCCTTCACGGGCCACATTCTAGAATCTTTATCCTCCTGCATCTCTCCCCTACAAACCAACCTCTCTTGCTAAAACCTTCTCTTCCTTATAACAATTGCAGCTTGCGTTGCTGAAGGAAATAACTGTATTGATGTGATAACAGATCTATCAAAATATAGAAATATATTCAAGCTACTGTCTAAAACTCTGGAGGAACCAAAATAAAAAACTACCCAGTCATTGCTCTTAGCAGTTCACAATTTAGTAGGTAGATTACGACTTACATGAATGTTCCCCAATTGACAAATGTTGAAGGGACATGAATAGGCAATTTTCAGATAAAGAAATAAAAACTATCAATAAGCACATGAAAAAGTGATCTAAATCTTTTATAATTAGAGAAATGCAAATCAAAACAACTCTGAGGTACCACCTCACACCTAGAAGATTATCTAACATGATAGCAAAGGAAAGTAATAAATTTTGGAGCGAATGTGGCAAAATTGGGACATTGATGCATTGGTGGTGGAATTGTGAATCAATCCAACCATTCTGGAAGGCAATTTGGAATTATGCCTAAAGGGTTTTAAAAGATTGCCTGCCCTTTGATCCAGCCATACCACTGGTGGGCTTGTACCCCAAAGAGATAATAGAGAAAAACACATGCACAAAAATATTTATAGCTGTACTTTTTGTGGTGGCAAAAAACTGGAAAATGATGAGGTGTCCCTTGATGGCTGAACAAATTGTGGTATTTGATGGTGATGGAATACTATTGTGCTGTAAAGAATGATGAGCTGGAGGAATTCCATGTGAATGGGAACGACCTCCATGAAATGATGCAGAATGAAAGGAGGAGAACCAGGAGAACATTGTACACCGAAACTGAAACATTGTGGGAAGATTAAATGTAATAGACTGCTACTAAGAGCAATACAGTGATCCAGGACAATCCTGAGGGACTTATGAGAAAGAATGCTATCCAGATCAAGAAAAAGAATTGTGGGAGTAGAAACATAGAAGAAAAACATATGATTTTTCACATAGTTCTATGGGTATATGATTGGGGGTTTTGGTTTTTAAAGGTCATTCTATTACAAAAATGAATAATATAGGGGGCAGCTGGGTAGCTCAGTGGAGTGAGAGTCAGGCCTAGAGACAGGAGGTCCTAGGTTCAAACCCGGCCTCAGCCACTTCCCAGCTGTGTGACCCTGGGCAAGTCACTTGACCCCCATTGCCCACCCTTACCACTCTTCCACCTATGAGACAATACACCGAAGTACAAGGGTTTAAAAAAAATGAATAATATGGAAATAGGTTTTGAACAATAATACATGTATAAACCAGTGGAATTGCTTGTGAGCTCCAGGAGGAGGGAGGGAGGAAGGCAGGGACAGAACATGAGTCATGTAACCATGGAAAAATATTCTAAATAAATAATTTTTAAAAAGTAATAACAGAGGGGCAGCTGGGTAGCTCAGTGGATTGAGAGCCAGGCCTAGAGACGGGAGGTCCTAGGTTCAAATCCGGCCTCAGACACTTCCCAGCTGTGTGACCCTGGGCAAGTCACTTGACCCCCATTGCCTACCCTTACCACTCTTCCACCTATAAGTCAATACACAGAAGTTAAGGGTTTAAAATAAAAAAAAATGAATAAAAAATAATAAAAAAGTAATAACAGAGGAGAAAAGATAAACAGTGACTTAAATGACCAAGAAAATGAATAGGTATCATATGACACTGAAAAAAATAAAAGTTTTATTTGGGAAAAAAAAGACATATGAATGAGACTGTGATAAGTATATAGATAAGGTCAAGGAGAGAGCAATAACTAGTTCTGAGGGACCAAGGAAGGCCTCTTGCAGGAAGGAACAACTGAGTTGAGATTTTAAAGGAAGAAAAGTTTTTACTAATGGAAATGTGGAAAGCACCAGTGGTATGGACATGTATACAGAAATAGGAAAGGGCAGGACAAGATCAGAGAATTGCTACTAGTCTAAGTTTAGCTGAAACATGAAAGGAGCACATGAGATAAAGCTGGAAAGTAGGTTGGATCCAGACTGTGGAGGACATTGAATGCTAGAGCAAGGAGTTTATATTTTATCCTTTATAGATAATGGGGTTCCAATAAAGGTGAACCAGGGGGTTATGTGTTATATGGGTTATAGATTTGTGTCTTTCGGTCACAGAGGGAGAAGCTGATTCAGACAGAAATGGAAATATGTAGGAAACTAAGGATTGTGACACACTGAAATGGAGACTGAGGCCATGGAGACAATGAGACAGGCAGACAGACACACAAGCATTAGATTCAGTCTGGGGTTTTCTCTGCCACCTTTTCTTTCTTTTCTCTGGGAGACTCCTCTCTTTTCTGCTTCCTTCTCCCTCTAATCTTCTACTTTGTTTTTTTTGGACATTCCTTTCCCCCCATTCTAGCTTGCCAATGCATTCCTTTGATTTCAGCATGGTAGTATGGAGGGGTCCTATGCCCCCCATTCCTCTCTCCTCCTGCCACCCAATCTTCTTTCTTCATTTTGGTCTTTGAGTATAATTATGTGAACAGAATTAAGAAGAAAAAATAAATTGATTTCTCCTCCTCTTTACTTCCCCCATTTGCCTCTCCTACCCCATAAGTTAAAACATGTGCCCACCTCTATCTATCTCAGCCTCACTCCCCAGAATATTTGTATATTACCCTTGATCTTAGCCAAGAGACTGAGAAGCAGTTAGAATATTTGTATGCTGTTTGAAGTTCATGCCAAAGTAATAGACATATTGTTTAATTGTGTATATAGATGTTTGCTGAGCATGTTCATTGTAAAATTTTAATCTGGATTTTTGCTTACTTCGGGGGTTGTTTGGAGGTTTTATTTTATTTTATTTTTTAAATATGAAAAATCATCTGTCAAAAATGAAAAGATGATTTATGTTTTGGAGGGCTGTTTTGACAGTAGTGAGAAGATTGGCCCAGAGAGAGTGGTGGTAGGGAGATCCATTAGGAGTCTATTCTAGTATTGGTAAGAAGTAATGAGGAAAGTGGTGGTGGTAGTAGAAAGAAGAATGTACAGGTGAGCAGTAAGTTACTGGCAGAATTGACTAAACTTGGTAACTCATTGGAGGGATAGGGTAAAGGCTAGGGAAGAGTCAAAAATGATTCAGAGATTTCAAGCCTACGTGACTGGGAGAATGAATAGTACTACTGGCAACAGGAAGGTTTTGTGGAGAAGATACTTTCAGTTTTGGATGTGTTGAATTCGAGGTATTCAGTAGATTTCTAGGTGTAGCAGTCTAACAGGCAGTGGAAAAGTCTAGCCTGGGGAGAAGAAGGGAATGGAGATGGAGGTTTGGAAGCCATTTTTCTAGATGTCATGACTCATAGATTTATAGTTAGAATGGACAATCTAGTCCAAATCTCTCAATTTTTTTGGATGAGGAAACTCAGACCCCAAGAAATTAAGTCATTTGCTCAAGGTTACTCAAGAAGTATCAAAGATGGAGGAACACAGGTGCTCTGAGTCCAGAGCCAATTTTCTTATACTAGGACCAGCAAAGCTGGATCATATGACCAAGAGAAAGAGTAGCAATACAGGAGGAAAGGAATGAGTCAAAATCTTAAAAAATGTCCAGGCTGGATGGAGAGGGGAAGAGGGGGAAGAAAAACCAGCAAAAGAAACTGAGGAGTAGTCAGTGTTATGAATAAAAATTAATTTGGAGGCTTATTACCAGATTTATAAGCATTTATTAGTAAAGAGAGAGAAAGATAGAAAAAAAGGAATTTTAGCCTTTCTAACTTTAGGTAAAGATCCAATCCTCCATTGCAGCCAGCCTCTAAGCTGCTGCCTGACAGAGATGGCCTGGTGACATAAGATAGTAGGAAGAGCCTGAGAGATAGCCCAGAGACCATTAGTTCAAAACCTGGTCTGAAGGGAGGGGAAAAAAAGACCTCTCTGCTTTGTATGTTGGCTTTTGAAACCTATAACACCTTCCTCCTTGCTGTGCCAGTGTACAATGGATTCTGTGACTCCTAAGTCCTGTCCCTGAGAAGGGGTGCGTGGGATCAAGGTCCCTTAAATATTTACCTCACATAATCAGATAGGAGAACCAGAAGAGACCAGTACTGTGGGAACCAGAAGATGAAAGAATATCAAGAATGACACGGACAATTGTCAAATGTTGTAATAATTTAAGGATGATGAGGATAGAGAAGGGTCATTTGAGTAGCTTGGGGCCTGAAAGACAATCATTTAATTAAATGGTAGGAAGAAAGAGTTTTCTTAATGCTAGAACCCAGATGAAGTCAATTTCTGAATGTGTTTCTATAACTATAAGGAATAGCACAAGAACTCTGGGTTAGGTTATAGGTGACCTTGGAAAGAGTGTTTTGAGTAGCTAAAGTCTATCACTAACTCTGTGATCTTAAGCAAATAATTTAAACATTCTCAAACTCACTTATTTCAGCTATAACATGAGATAGATGACCTCTAAGGTGCTTTCCAGTTTTTGGTATTCCTGATTCAATCACTAGATAACCCCTAAGATCCCTTTTAGCAGCAAAATTCTATTGCCATGTTGGTGAAGGCATGGCATGAGTGCCCTGGCATGCTGGAGGGGGCTTTTCCATTTACCATCTCCACCATGCCTGAGGACATTTTTTGCATGCTCTGCCCCTCTGTCCAGCAGTCCAGTGTGAGCACTTCCTCCCTCTGCTGTCTGGGGTAATGTGGGGGGCTCACAGGCAGCTTGAAGGTACAATTTGGGCATGTGATCTCAAAAAGCTTCACCAACACTATTCTAAGGTCTATGATTCTGTAATTAATTTCAGGGAATTTCTTCCTTTGAGGAGGGGCTGTTTAAAGTTTCTGTGTATGTCCCTAAGTGTATCAGACACCATTCACCTCAGCTGAAATTCTTTACAGATAAACTTTGTGATTATAAAATTGATCCTAGAGAAGTTTAACCTTATGTGGCTTCCTTTCCAGTCATTTCAATACATACTGACTTTGTGCTGTTTCACTCTGGGCTGCTGGTACATTAATTATGAAGGGAATTATCCATCCTCCACTCCATGGTGAAACTATAAAACTTGTGTCTCAGGGTACAATTACAAATAATAAATATCATACATTGGGTTCAAGCTCCATTAGGCTTTTAGAGAAGCTCCTCAGAGAGTATCCAGGGGGCAAAATGATAATAATCAGCACAGAGAAAAAGGGATTAAGTGCCAAGGAACAGCTCAGGGAACTCTTTGTCATTACTTTTCCTGTACTTCAGGTACTAGGAAGAATTTGCAACTTCAGCATCTCTCAAGACTGGCTGATCAGCACTGGCCTGCTTCCTGGTAGCTGGCCAGGGCTGTATCCTCACTCTCTCTCATTCTGAGATGGGTCAGCTTCAGGGATGATGTTTACACCTATCATTTTGCAAACCACCGACTAGTTCTATAGGAGTTCTAGATCTCACTAGGTGAAATTTTGAATAGGAATTTCCCAGCTGTGTCTTAGTCAGTATAGGGTAATATAGTTTAAAGAGTAGAGACCTTGAATCAGAAGACCTGGGTTCTAGGTCATGCTCTAACAATGTGTTGGCAAACCTATGCTTGAGGGGGCTGCTCCCCTCCTCCTTTCCACGAATGCCTAAGGACATTTCTCACATCACTCGTTCCTCCACCTAGCAGTCCAAAGGGAACGCTTCCTCCCTCCCCTGTCTGGGATAAGATGGGGGACTTCCATGTGGTGAGGGTTGCAGTTTGGGCACTTGGTCTCTAAAAGGTTCACCATCACTGCTAGCACTTTCTAGCCATGTGACCCTATATAGGCAAGACGTGCCATCTTTCTTAGACTCATTTTCCTCATTTGTCACTAGAGATTTATTTGCTTACAGGTTTGCTATGAGGAATTTTCTTTTGTAATCTTAAAGCACTATCTGAGTATGCAAGAGTATTATTGGCAGAGGTAAAGCAAGCATCAAGAAAGCATTCATCTATGACCTTCCTGCATGTTGAGGTCCTTGTAGAGGATCTGACTATGAAATGAGGGTTCTGGGGGGAGGGTGTGCTATACTTTTCTAGTTGAAGAATTCTTAACTTTTGTTGTGAGGCATGAATGCCTTTGGCAGTTTTGTGGATTCCACTTCAGAATAACGGGTTTTTTAATGGAAAAAATAAAATGCATCATATTTACAAATTAACTTATATATATGTATACATATGCTTTTTTAAAACCCTTATCTTCTGTCTTAGAATCAATACTAAGTATAGGTTCCAAGGCAGAAGAGCAGTAAGGTCTAGACAATCGAGGGTTAAGTGACTTGTCCAGGGTCACACAGCTAGGCAGTATCTGAAGTTAGATTTGTACCCAGGACCTCCCATCTCTAGGCCTGGCTCTCAATCCACTGAGTTACCCAGCTTCCCCCCCCCCCCCATTCTTGTTCTTGTTAATTTTGTAACATTTATTTTTGATTGCTTTATGGTTATTCTTTTTATTTATGTTGTTGTTTTAGTTGTATATATTATTTTCTTGACTCTCACTCTGCATCAGATTGTATAAACCTTTTCATTCTTTCCTGCACTCATCATATTTGTTATTCCTTACAGCATAGTAGTATTCCATTCCATTCATGTATCCTACTTTGTTTAGCTATGCCCCATTTGATGGACATTTGCCTTTTCTCCCCAGTTCTTTGCTATCACAAAAAGTATTATTGAAACTTTTTTCTTATCAATAATTTTCTTGGGTTATAAGCCTATGAATAGACTATTTGGGCCTAAGGGAACGGCTACTTTAGTCACTTAACTTGCATAATTACACATTGTTTTCCAAAATGGTTGTACTGATTCACAATGATGCAATCATGTGCCAGTCTTTCTAAAACCTTCCAATATTGATTGCTCATCTCTTTTGTCATCTTTGCCAGTTTGGAAAGTGTGAGGTGAAACTTCAGGGTTGTTTTGTTTTGCATTTCTTTTATTAGTAATAATTTGGACCCTTTTTAATGGTTGTTAATAGTTTGCAATTCTTTTGAAAACTACTTGTTCAAATCTTTTGATTTCTCATCTGTTGGTGGGGATGGCTCTTGGTCATATCATATCCTGCCATACCAGACCATATCATCTATGATCATATCATATCTATATTGTATTATGCCATGCTACATAATATATCATGCATACTAGGTTGTATTTATTATATTGTATTCATCACATGTGATGAATATATTTGTCATATATGTATTATATTATATATAATATATGTATATATTTATTATATCATTACAGCTATTGTATTGCTATTTGATATATATGTATGCATATGTGCAGAAAGTTCCCATGGACCATTTGCAAATACAAAATCCCCATAGTTTTTTTGTTATAAAGCTGTGTTGGCAAAGATTTTCAAGTTCACATGCCCAGTTTGCAATTTCAAGCTGCCTGTGAGCCCCCACCCGCTATTAACCCAAAGAGCAGAGGGAGGAAGTGCTTGCTTTGGGCCGCTGGACAGAGGGGTGGGGCATACAGAAAGTGTCGTTGGGCGCTGGGAAGAGGGGGAACAGAGTAGCTCCCTCCCGCCCCATCGCTGGCTGGGCACCTGTGCCAATACTTCACCAGCACTGCTATAAAAAAATCCCTCTCTGTAGTGGAATTTACTGAAATGGAGTTTCAACTACATATTTTTTTATAATCACCTGAATAAAGTTATGGACAAAGTTCGACTTTAAATAATATACTTTGTTCAGGTTGGCAGAAGAATCTGATGAGGAGGCATTGAAAGAGGAGATGGTTCCGGCAGCTGAATTTCTATTCTTATCTGGGAAGAACATATTACTAGTAACTCAGAAACTCCATATTCACCCAGATAATCAAGGCTACAAGGAAGAGCTCATCATCACAGCTCAGAAGATCTTGGTGGGAACATTAAAGGTGAGGATGACTGAGGAAGGATGCCCTTCCATCTGTTTAGCCATGGAATGGCAAACATCAATCAGTGAGAATTTGTTAAATGCCTACTATGTGTGCCAGGACTGTGCTAGGTGCTGAATAATAGCTCATTTCTATGTGACATGATAGTTTATGATGCACTTTCTTTAAAGAATCATAGGAGCCACTTCCCAGCTGTGTGACCCTGGGCAAGTCACTTGACCCCCATTGCCCACCCTTACCAATCTTCCACCTATGAGACAATACACCGAAGTACAAGGGTTTAAAAAAAAAAAGAGAAGAAGAATCATAGGAGGCAGATAATTTGTCATTATCCATATGTTATAGATAAAGAAACTGAGTCTCAGTGTCTCATCTGAAGTTACATGGCTTGAAAATAGCAGAGCTGGCATTCAAACCCAGGTCTTCTCTCATGTTTAATATTCTTTTTTTCTATTATGTCACTTTGTCTTAGAGCTGAATTTGGGATCATTTAGTCTAATGCCTTCATTTTACAGACAAGACAGACATCATCCAGAATGGTTATATGATCTAGCTTATGTTAATAAAGTAGATGGCTTAGACTTAATTTAGACATCATAAGACATCCTATTTACACTGAATGGCAAGATAAAATTCTGAGTCTGTGACTCCAGTATACACAATTTGGGACTGTTGAGAGACTGATTTTGATGGAATTTGGAAGAGAAAATGAAATTAAACACTTGGAAAAATCATGGACCCTAGTATTGCCGAAATAAGGTGATAACAATATGAAAAACTACCAACCTATATGTCTACTTTCATATGTCTACAAAATTTCTATGAGAATCCTCACATGTACATGGGAATCCATGATCAAGATTTGAGAAGAGAATAAGAAGGCTTCTACAAATAATATTCTGCAATAGACTACATCTTTATAGTCTCACGATTGACTAAAAGGTGCAGAGAATAAGGTACTGATATTGCACTATGATTAATTTTACTGAGTAAGTAATATGTATTCAGTGGAGCTAAAATTTCATCTGAAAGACCTTTCGCCAATAAAATGTCTCTTTTTTATATGTAAAAATCACAAGATTACCTGAAAGATGAATCCCCAGTCTGGAATTAGGGGGTCTCAGGTGCCTTCAGAAATGTCCTAGCTGTGTAACCCTGGGCAAGCCACTTAACCCTCATTGCATTCCCTTACTACTCTTCTGCCTTAGAACCAGTACCCAGTAAGATGGAAGATAAGGTTTTTTTTTTTTACATTTATTAATATTCATTTTTAACATGGTTACATGATTCATGCTCCTCCTTTCCCCTTCAACCCCACCCCCCCCGCACTCCCCCTACCCATGCGCATTTCCACTAGTTTTGTCATGTGTCCTTGATCAAGACCAATTTCCAAATTGTTGGTAGTTGCATTGGTGTGGTAGTTTCGAGTCTACACCCTCAATCATGTCCACCCCAACCCATGCGTTCATGCAGTTGTTTTTCCTATATGTTTCCTCTCCTGCAGTCTCTCCTCTGAATGTGGGTAGCATCTTTACCATAAATCCCTCAGAATTGTCCTGGGTCATTGCATTGCTGCTGGTTCAGAGGTCCATTACATTCGATTTTACCACAGAATGTCAGTCTCTGTGTA
>NC_058131.1:149550124-149648174 GCF_016433145.1 Gracilinanus agilis
TCAGGAACAGGTCCCGGAGCTGCTGATGACTCGATGGGTGCCCCAAACTTGCTCTATTTCTTTTTAGCTGGGTTCGGAGCTATAGGTGAGTGTGGAGGGGGTGGGGGTGGGGCGGTTGCTCAGCTCGCGATTGAGTGAGTGAGAGCCCTTTTTAGCTTGGAAATGTCTCGATTCCACGTACCTTCCACGCTGTGCCCTGTTGTGGGGTTCCTCCGTTCGTCTGGACTTGTTTTTATGTCCCCTTGAGGAGTTTTGTATGTTTCGGTCAGGAGAGGTTAAGAGCTGCTTCTTACTCTGCCGCCATCTTAACCGGGAAAAAAAAAAAAAAACAGGTTTTTTTTTTTATTAAAAATAAGAAAAGATGAATTGCCAACAGAAAAAGTTTTGATGTTTATCTGACATTTGTCAGTCAATTGAAGCTCGCCAGCAGTGTGACATTGTGATGTTTATATCAAGCCCTAGCACAGTGTACAGTCTCCTTCATGATATCTTTCTTCATTTTAAAATGTTTGACCTAACTAGTCACAAAGGAAAAACCAAGAGGATGAAGGGTGTCCATTGTCCATTGTTCAATGGAAAACCTAGAGTTGTTCTCTCAACACATATAACTTGGAGAGGCACTGCAGACGGATGACAAACTTGTCTCAAAATGAAACAGGACTTAGGGGGTAGCAGGATTACTTTTGGAAATTGCAGTGGTCTTAATGACTTCAACCTTTTCCTGAAATATATGTTTCAGCATTTCAACAATTTTTTTTGTTTGTTTGTTTTAAACTCTTACCTTCCGTCTTGGAGTCAATACTGTGTATTGGCTCCAAGGCAGAAGAGTGGTAAGGGTAGGCAATGGGGGTGAAGTGACTTGCCCAGGGTCACATAGCTGGGAAGTGTCTGAGGCCAGATTTGAACCTAGGATCTCCCATCTCTAGGCCTGGTTCTCAATTCACTGAGCTAATCAGCTGCCCCCTCAACAATTTGTTTTAACAGCTTTTGTTTTCAACCTCTATAGGAAGTAGCATGAAACACTGGAGATAATCATGGATTTGGAGTCAAAGGACCTGAGTGTGACTTTCTTAGTACCTGTGTAACATTGGGTAAATCACTTAACTTCTGTGGGTCTCAGTTTCTTCATCTGCAAAACAAATGCATTGAATCCAACAGGGTTAACTTTCCTTGCAATAAATATATGATACTATGAACCTAATATTTTCCAAGTGATATCATATGGTTATAAGTTATAGAATGTCAACAATAGTCTTTTTTAAAAACCCTTAGCTTCCATCTTAGAATCAATACTATATATTGGTTCCAAGGCAGAAGAATGGTAAGGGCTAGGCAATGGGGGTTAAGTGACTTGCCTAGGGTCACACAGCTAGGAAGTGTGTGAGGCCAGATCCAGGACTTCCCATCTCTCTGCCTGATTCTCAAACCACTGAGCCACCTAACTGCCCCCTCCAACAATAGTTTCTTGAAGAATTACAATTCCAGATCACCCAGATGGCAGCAAAGTATGAGGATGATGTCGTATATTAAGAACCAAGAATTGTATGGTAGAAACAGCATCAAGATATCATTAGAGAGATGGTCGACTGGAAAAGGAGGGAGGGCAGTCATGTATTGGGACTGAGGGCTAACCAAAACATAGCATTTGTTCCATTGGACCCACACAATATCAAGAGATCTAGAAGAAATTCCCCAAAGAAGTTGGGTGGATTCCCTTAAGAGCATTTGTGGGAAAAATGGATGAGTTGAGAAGGCATGGATGGATTGTGATCTGTCCCACTGCAGGCGTACCCACATCCCTGAGATTACAGATGCATTCAAGTAAGTATGTACCTCAAAGTACTATTGGGAGTATCAAATAAGGTAACCTAAAAGCACTTCCTCTATTGTGGTTATCATTGTAAAAATATTTAAATATCTCTCTCTCTTCCCTTTCTTCACCCTGGTGACTTTTTGAACAGATTCTCCTTACTGAGGATGATGCGACAATAAGGAAAATCATTCAAGCAGCTTGTTGGTGTCTGAATTGCTTTGAAGCCCTGGAGACTTCAGGGGATGTTTCTACTATGCAAGCTTTCTTCCAGGATTTCTCTGAAGGTCTACTTTTTCTGAACACCATGACTGAACAGCGCCTGCTGGAACTGAAGTGGTCAATCCATCGTGAATCTCTAGCCCAGTGTCTACAGATCTTGAAGAAGTGTATTCCTCTACTTCATACAGCCAGAAGTGGGAGCCTCAGTCATTCCCAGAACCAGCAGGTGAGAGAGTCCAGGAGCTACGTTTTTGATCTGACCAAGAAAACCCTTGAAGAACTAATTGCCCTGTTAAATGCAGAACGTGAACCACAGAGGGATCTCCAGGAAAGAAGTGGAGTGTTCTCTCAGCACTTGGAGCAACTTCTGATGCTACTGGCTGAACCAACAGTAGAAGCTGTCCTTCAGGGAGATCTAGATTCTCTCTTAGGGGTGGTGGTATTCCACTGCATGCTCCTAGCTGAATCTTCCAGACCTCCACTGAAGCTGAAGTTAGTCCAATGCTGCCACTGTCTGTTGGAGCTTAGAAATATGATTATTCAATGCCTGGGCAGGCTGGAGACCCTATCTCCAGGGGACTGCTCAGATCAGGAGCTGAGGGAGAAATGGGCCATGTTGAAGTGTGAGGTGGATATTCTTGCCCAAACCATGCAGATTGGGCTTCTCTACCAGATCCTGGATACGTTTACAGATGTTCAAGGACCTCTGAAAAGGCTGATTCAAGCCGCCTGGGGGATTACAGTGCTTGGCTCTTCCTGGGACCGTGAAGGGTTTGCCAAAAGCCTCCAGCCTTTTATTAATGCTTTCTGCATGCATTTTGAAAAGATGTTCAAAGTGGCTCATTTAGTTTTGGTCCGTTGCACCCACCATCAAACTGGTAAAGAAATAGGGGAAGCCATGTCTAGCCTACAAAAACTTATGGCCAGAGTACTCCCTCTTTTCACCAAGGGTAATGAAAGGCTGGATCTAGCCTGGGTTTCTGATACCTTCCAGGGTGTGTACCAGGCATGGGTCCAGGCAGCAGAAGGCCTGTTGGCATGTTTTGATAATGTTTTCAACATCTCTGAATTTTTGACTATGTCTATTGAGGAAATGACAGAACACACAGGTTTCTCTGAATGGGCTTTGAACAGTGGAAATTCCAAGGAATTTTCCTGGCATGTAGCTTATCTTCAGGGTCGAGCTAAGCACATAGTGCAAGTGATGAACAGATATGTGGACCAAAACCGAGATCCCATTTTTCGGAATGGTTTGAGAGTTTTAATTCAGCAACTAGAGAACTCCATTCCAGTAGTAACAGCAGCTGCTGAGCACTGTTTAGAAAACAGGAATTATATCCAAGCCAAGGATGAGTTTCTCAGTAAGGCCAAACTTCTTATTGATTCTACTCAAAGTGTCCACGATGGATTGGATGGGACCAACCACCCAGATATCTTAAGCCCACTCCGAAATCAAGTCCATAAATTCATCACTCCTATAGGACAACTGTGCCTTACTCCTCATAGCCTCTTAGAGTTCAGCAGCCTAGAACCCATGGGCAAACTCATTGGCGGGCATAGTATAGATGAAGAATTCCCAGGCACTTCAAATGATCCTAGGGAATGTCATTCTAGGAATATTTCCACACTCGGCTTTATGGGTCCTAAGATCATTCAACAGGGGATACCACTATCTGTCATCAGGAAACTTGTTCTGGCTGTAGAGAAACATGACCTCCCAGCAGTCAGTTCTGCTTGCACAGAATTGCTGGATCTTGCTAATTGTACTGATGCTGCTCAAAAGGCCCTGATAGGGGAAAAGTCATCAGAGTTAGAGATTATAGGAGAAAGACAAGACATCATCTCTCTAACACCTTATACAATTGACTTAGCTAAAGAAATTGCAAATGAACCAGGCTCTAGTACAGGGAGGGTGCTCAAAGCAGCCCTCCAGCTGTCTGAAAAGATTGCTGAAAGCCACCAAAGTTTAGCAGGCATAGCTGGTGATTGGTACTATCTCTCTCAGCAGCTGTTTTGTGGCATCCAGTCTTCTGATCTTCCAAGGAATGTGCAGATCTTTAGTGAAGTTAGGCAGAACATAAAGGATGTGGCTCAGCTAGCAGACAAAGCTGGACGGATGCATCTGAATAAAGAGCTCCCTTTGTCAATCCAGAATCCAGAGCAATTGCTCCAGATTCAAGCTAAACTCAAGAAAGTGGAAACTCATGCTAGGCACTTACTGGACAAGGTATTAGATTCAAATGGTTTCCAGGCTACTAAGACAGGGGAAACAAGCATCAAGGGGATCTGCCTTTTGTGGTCAGTGGCTGTCCAAGCCTTGTTAAGGGGCATCGATGGCTTCATTGGTAGAGACATTCTATTCTTAAAGGAGTTGAGGCAGGTGGTAAAGGACAAGTTGGGTTTACAGGATGGGATGGCCCCCCTGACTAACACTTCTTTGAGATTACAGGAAGCTGCAAGACTATCTGCTTTGTTGTGTGGTGATGAGAGAGTGAAGGGGGAGGTGGTTTTGCTGCAGGGGGAGGTCCATGTGCTGACAGAAGCTCTGGTAGAGGTGGCCCAGATCCTCGCCCTCTCTCCTCCCTTGGCACCCAATCTGTCCATCCGTTTTGAACTTCTCCAAAGGGAGCTTGCCCTTCAAGCCAAAGTCCTGGTGGCCTATCTCAGTAGCATCAACAAAGACTATGAAAGGACCATACAGGATACCATTCAGCTAGCACTCTCTGCTTCCAGGGCTTCCAAAGATGACAAGACAAGATTCAAAGCTGCTCTGGGAAAGAATATGACCCAGATCACCTCTGGCATCCAGACAGTTCAGAAAATTGTGGAGGAAGGTCTGGAATCTGGACCCAGCCAGGAAAGTCTCCAAAGAATAATGGAGCACCTCATCTTCCTCACTGCTGAAGTTGGACAGAAATCCCACATGCTCCTGGAACATCCTCAGGACAAGGTAGCTGGGATGCTAGAAAGTCTTCAGTGGGAGTGGGCAGCCGAGGCTCATTATGTGACAGCCCAACTCCAGGTGTGGAGAGGCACTCAAACCTCAGCCCTGCAGCAACTAGAACAAGACTTGCAGACTGGTGATGCATCTCAAGATCCTGACCTGACCCTGCCTAGTAAGGAAGAAGGTCGCACAGAGGCAGAAGTGGGTAACATAACACATCAGGCTACATCTTCAAGAGGAATCTTAGACCCAGGTGGTTCAGAGGAGCCTTGCCCTGACCTGGAGGATATTGCTGATGTGGCAGCTTCTAAAGAGAATCTGGGTGAGGTATGGTAGCTATAATCTTTGATTATCCTATTCCTGTCCTTCCTGAATCCCATCTCTTAGCACTAGCTTAGTAACTAAAGTAACTAATAAGTAAGTTCCAGGAAAATCCTACTTCTCCTGTGATGAAACCTCCCCTGACTATCCCAGGCTACAGTATTCTCTCTTCTCTGAATTCCCCTGAACTCCTATAGTACTCATCTATGACCCTTTCTGATACTTAGCATATATGGCCTTTGTGTACATATCATACCTACCATGATGGAATGGTCATTTCTCAAGGCAGACATCATGTCTTTCTTTCTCATACGGTACCCAGAATGGTGTTTTCATTAGACATTTAATTCCAGTTGCTAAGTGGAAGGAGGGAAGGAAAAAAGACAGGGGAGAAAGATAGGATAAAGAAAGGAAGGGAAATGGGATAAGGAAAAGAAAGAAGGCATGGAGGAAAGGGATGAATGAAGGAAGTAGGGACTCATAAACACTGGACAGGGAGAAAGATTCCATTTGGGAAGTTCTTTACTGTGATCTCTAGTATTGAGGATTGGGACTGGAGCTGTGATTTTCATTGACATAAGGAACTTCTGGATGAGGAAACTTCCTCTATCGGTGCAACTTATTATCTCAAAGAGTTGCTTTGAGCACTGAGAAGTTAATTTACTTGTCCAGGGTGACACAGCTACTATGCTTCAGAGGTGGGACTTAAACCCAAGTCTTCCTTAGCTTAGTGCCTGGCATGCATAGTAAGTGCTTAATAGTTTTTATTTCATTAATTAATTAGTCAATTAATTAATTCTTGACTCTGACACTAGCACTCTACTTAAGTTTTGTATCTTTCCCAATATCTAGACATGATAATCATTAGGCTCCATAACATATCATACTGCTTCAGTAAACTGTGTTACTATTAGTAATATTATTTCAAAATAATATAATACTGAAAAAATAATAACTAATATATAATATTTAAGTAAAATATAACTAACATATAATATAATATAATATCTAGTATAATATAGTCTTGGAAGTCATTCTGTGAAATTACCTTTTACCAAGGTCCTTTTCATGAACAACCCTCACTGGAAGGGGTCCGTAATGTATCTGTCTTAAATTTTGTAATGTTCCAGCAGTTGAAATGACATGCTAGAATCTTGTTATGAGTCCTTCAGAAGAAGTATTTTTATAAATTAATGTTGATCATCACTGTTATACTGGACCTATTGCTTTTTCCTTTACTAGAACTTAGTCCTTACTCTCTCAAGGCTGGCACTATGTCTTTTTTTTTTTTTTTTTTTTTTTTTTTTTAAATTTTAAACCCTTAACTTCTGTGTATTGACTTATAGGTGGAAGATTGGTAAGGGTAGGCAATGGGGGTCAAGTGACTTGCCCAGGGTCACACAGCTGGGAAGTGTCTGAGGCCGTATTTGAACCTAGGACCTCCTGTCTCTAGGCCTGGCTCTCAATCCACTGAGCTACCCAGCTGCCCCTGGCACTATGTCTTTTAAACTTTTGAACCTTTCTAGCGTCTAGTATAGTGGCCTATATATATTAGGTCATAATAAATGGTGGTTGCTGTTGTTAATAGGAAAAGAGTAAAACAATCTGTTTTATCTTTGCACATGTCCTTCTTCCTCCCTACCATTCTAAGCCTCTAAATTCTTCTTTCCACTGATACGAATCTCTGAAGTACACATGCCTACTATTCTTTTGCCAATAAGAAATACAAGATACAAATTCTGGCTTTGAGCCTTTTGAGTCCTTGTTAAATGAATACTAGGCTGGTTTGAATACAGTCTGTTCTGGAAGCAGAGATGCTAATATTCAGAAAAAAATCCTTCAATTTATTATCCAAGTTCAATTAATCACTTATTGAGTACTTATTAAAAGCATATGGCTAGGTGCTAGGGAAGAGAGGAAGGAAAGTGAAGTAAAATTAAATGAAGATCTAATCCTAGTCTCTGGTGACAATAGAAATACATGTTGAACAATTAAAGAATTCAATTTTATTCAATACTCTCTCCGTATAATACTATCAGGCATTTTCAGGTCAAGTGTTGTTCTGAATACTTGATATCAGGTGACATTTCCTTGTGAATGCTAAGTGCATTCAGAGCACGATAAAGAGCATAGTGGATTGAGAGCAGTCAGGGAAAGTTTCCTGGGGGAGATAAATCTGGAAAGGGAGCCTCAAAGAAAGCATGGGAAAAGATTAGGAAGGGAGGGATAGGAAGGGCAGTCCAGGAATATTGTGTAGAAGCCACTGTCCAGGGTGCTATTCCAAGTGACTAGTACCACTGGGTAAAATTCTTTTGTTCGGTACTTTGCTATTGATGTAGGAATAATTATTCTACAAGTAACCAAGAAAATGGTCTGCAATTATATCTTCACTGTGAAATCTCTTAGCCTGTCTCAACTACTGTTCAGGGTGGTAGTCTTTAGCAGCCATCTGGATCACCCACTAAATAACTCAGGTTTTTATGTCTCTTTAAGATGAATAAACTTCTCTGTCCTTACAATATGCTTGTGATATAGGTAGTGAGGATATTATTCACATTTCCAGACGAGGTCTTAGAGTATCTGGCCAATGTCAACAACAGAAAGTATACTAAGAAGGCACTTACGTTTATAAGGAATAATAGTTTCCTTGGTTCAGGGACTATATATGTGCCATAAATGAAAGAGGGGGAAAAGAAAAAAAGAGAGAGACAGACACATATATGTAGTTTTATATATCTATATAAAAGGGTTGTCCTTGGGGAAACCAAGTCAAGTCAAGAAGCATTTATTAAGAGGCTACAATGGCAGGCATTGTGCTAAGCACTAAGATACAAAAAAAAAAAAAAGGAAAATCCAAAACAAAATACCACCACTGCCACTATCATCAACAACAAAACATTTCCTGCTTTTAAGGAGTTCATAATCTGATAAGGGATTCAAAATGCAAATAACCATGTACAAACAAACAAGACAAAGTGGACATGATTTTCTAGGGAAGACATTAGGATTAAAAGAAAATTAGAAGAGGCTTCTGAGAGAAGATGGGAATTTAGTTTGGACTTGAAGGAAGTTAATTGTTAGAGGGAGAGAATGCCAGGCATGGGGACAACCAGTAAAAATGTCTAGTGTAGAGAGATGGAATGTTTTGTTGGAGAAACAATGAAGCAGCCAGTATCACTGGATGTTAGAGTACATTCGTTGTTGTTCAGTCATTTCAGTCTCACCCAACTCTTAAAAATTTTTTAGGCGGCAGCTGGGTAGCTCAGTGGATTGAGATCCAGGCCTAGAGACGGGAGATCCTAGGTTCAAATCTGGCCTCAGACATTTCCCAGTTGTGTGACCCTGGACAAATCACTTAACCCCCCATTTTCTAGCCCTTACCACTCTTCTGCCTTGGAGCCAATACACAGTATTGACTCCAAGATGGAAGGTAAGGGTTTTTATTTTTAAAAAGAAAATAACTTTTTATTGTCATGCAAAACACACTTCCATATTGGTCATTGTTATAAGAGCACACTCATACATAACCAAAACCCCCAAATAAAACCAAAGATACACTAATGTGAGAGATGATTCCAACAGTTCTTTCTCTGGAGGTGGAAAGCATTCCCTGTCATAAGTCTTTCAGGATTTTCCCAGATCATTGCATCACTGAGAGTAGCCAAGTTTTCACAGATAATCATCATCCAATATTGCTGTTATTGTTCACAGTGTTCTCCAAGTTCTGCTTATTTCATTCCACATCAGTTCCTATAGATCTTTCCAGCTTTTTCTGAAATCATCTTTCTTATCATTTCTTATAGCAAAATAGTACTCTGTTACCCACATGTACCACAATTTGTTTAGCCATTCCCCAATTGATGGATATCCCCATAATTTCCAATTCTTTGCCATCACAAAAGAACAGCTATAAATATTTTTGTACAAGTAGGTCCTTTTCCCATTTTCATTATTTATTTGACATATAGACCAGTAGTGTAATTACTGGATCAAAGGGTATGCACAGTTTTATAGCCCTTTGGATATAGTTCCAAATTGCCCTCCAGAATGGTTGGATCAGTTTACAACTCCACCAACAATGCATTAGTTTCCCAATTTTGCCATACCCCCTCCAACATTTCCTTTACTGCCATATTGGCCAATCTTATAAATGTGAAGTGGTATCTTAGCATTGTTTTAATTTGCATTTCTCTAATCAGGAATAATTTAGAACATTTTTTTCCATATGATTATTGATGGCTTTGATTTTTTCATCTGAAAATTGCTTATTCATATCCTTTTACCATTTTTCAATTGGGGAATGGCTTGTATTCTTATAAATTTGATTTAGTTATTTATAAATTTGAGAAATTAGATCTTTATCAGAGACATTTGTTATAAAATTTTTTTTCTGTGTTCTTTCCCTTCTAATCTTGGTTACATTAATTAGTTTTGGTTGCAGAAAAGCTTTGTGGGGATTTAACTGCTTTCAGCTTTTTCAAGGTGATATGATATAATGAGAGGTGTGTTTAATATTTTCCTGACCTGTGCTTTAGTCTGTGAGTGGGTAAAAGCACTCTTTTACCCTTTGGAACTGTGACGAGGACCTCCTGCTTCCCTGTGGCTGCAAGTACTGGTGTTTGCTAGTGCTATTCCTCACCCTGAAACCTTGCCTCAGGACTGCTACCTGTATCTGTGCATGGTCAATGCAAGAAGAGTCTTCCACCCAGAACCAGCAAAGGGACCCTTGCAATTTCCTTCTTATCAGTTATCTAATCCTCCTTAATGTCTATGGCTGAGAGCTATGGAAACCTTGACTGCTGCTTCAGTTGTGCCCAGGGCCATTTGCTGTGGTGAGGCCTGCCCTGGTATGCTGCTTTGTACTCCATCTCCACTTGGTGTTCTAGATATCTTATGTTAGCCTTCTAAGTTGTTTTGGGCTGAAAAACTACTTCACCCCATCCTTTTGTGGGTTATGCTGCTCCAGAACTTGTTCTGAGACATTATTATATCAAAGTTTTTTGAAGGGTAATTTGACAGAGATGGGTACCTTCTCCATCATCTTGGCTGCACCCCTCATGAGGTCATATTTTAAAAGTATTTAGCTTAGCCAGTGCCAGGTATATAGTAGATGCTTAATAAATACCACTTTCTTTCCCAGTAAGTGGATAAGGTAGGTCAAGTCTTCTGACTGTTGACCTAATGTCAAAAAAAATAGTCTAGAATTAAAAATCTTCATTCAGACATTCTTGCCTTTTGATACCCATTTATATGAGTTAATAAGAGCATCATAATTTATTATAGAGCAATAAGGTTGTCTTATATGTAAGTGAAGATCTTAAAGTTGAAGGCATATTAAATGAATCTTTAATTTCTTGAGCCTTTTTAGTTTACAGTCTGTTGCCTGAATTTTCAAGTTTTTAAATTTGTGACAAAGAGGACCCCAGTCTACATAGGCAAACATTATCTGTAAATTTTCCATTTTACAGAAAACTATTTTTACTAGATACAAATTTTTGCAAACTCTTAAAGTAAAAATAATGAGGTTATATGGGAATTTTAGTGTTCCTGTTTGCTTTACTAGTAAGCTATTTGCCTAAGAATTCAGAAATATTTGATTAGAGAAGCTTAAGGATGGAACATTTTTCTGCTTTTATTTATATCTTTATCAAAAGGAAATTTTTAAAAGGGCCAGTTTTCTTTATAGTGGTAAAAATCCCAGATATTGGAAAAATATTGGGTGTTTTATTAATTCCTCCAAAGCTGAGTACAAAGCATGCTGGATTGGGATTTAGAGGACCTGTGTTCAAATTCCAGATCTGCTAATGACTATTTTTGTGTCCTCAGTGGTCACAACCTTCTGGGATCTTCATTTTCTTATATGAAAAATGCATGCATTTGTATATGGGATGGTGGTGGTAGATTTCCTAACTTCTTAGGTTCCTTCTCTTTACATCTATGATCCTATAAGCTTTTCATTCTTTATTTTGACAGCTAACTAGCAAGTCCCATGGTGCTTTGCCTTGCTGTCCATCTGAGCCAAGCCCTGACCCAGACCGTCCATTTCTGAGGGATGATGCCATGGACAAGTGGAAGGACAACAGTAATAGAATTGAACAGCTCACCAGGGAAATGGCCACAGAAGTGTTTCACATGGCCCAGAGTCTGAAGAGGAAAGGGACTATAATGGTACTTCCCAGCAAAAGGCTGCCTTCTGGTTCAGAAGACCAACTAAATATCCCTAGAAACTGAGTCACAGGAACAAAAATGGGTTAACATTCAGGGAATCTCTCTTCTTGATGTTTCTGTTCCCCAACTCTAGAGACAGCACTGGGGTGGGTCTGCTAGGAAATTGAAATCAAGACAAAAGTAATCAACTGTTCCTTTTCCAGGTCATTTGTTTCTTCTCTATAATGAGTAACAATTTACTTCCATATCTCCCTTTTCCTGAGTTCAGTCTGAGTTCAGCTCCTAGAACCTTTTCCTCTTCCACTGGAGGGACTATTTTCACCCCTCAGAGGCAGCTTCTGACTCAAATCAAAGTTTCTCCTCAAAGGATGGAGTGGCAATGAACCTCCTGCTTGTTGGAGTGGTTTCCAAAATTAGAACTTATGACAAGAGAGACTTTACTTTTGATAGGACTAGCTTCATTGAAACAAAAAGTTGTCTAGGAAATGTTATTTGGGGAAATCAAACAAAGAATGGTTCCCTCTTCTTGCATAGCACTTTCCCCCTTTGCTATACCACAATGCCTAAAATATATATTTATTCTTTCTATATAAGGTACTAACATATTTTAATATGTCAAAAGAGCTATTATTTTTTCAAGTAAGTAGTTATACCCTTCACTGATATAGATTGCAATCCTTTCATGTCTTAGTAGATGATTTAATGAGTTCTGGTGATGGATGAGTCTCTTCATATTTTATCAGGCTGGTTCTTGAATGTCAGACACTGGATCTGGGCTATTTCAGTACTTGAAATATTTTCTAAGTTAGTAAGGCCTTCCAAAGCTTGCACTGTGCTGGCACAGCCAATGTAAAGATGCAAATGTTATGTGTTAGGACTATTAGTTAAAATAACTCCGATTAATTCATTATTAGATAAGGTAGAGGCAACTAGTAAATAGTGAATAGAATGCTTGAAACGATAGGCAAAAACTAAATCCTGATGTTTTTGGTAAATGGTAATTGGATAGAGCCCTGAACTTGGAGCTGAGAAGATCAGAATTCAAATCTAGCCTCAGATACTTACTATGAGACTCTGAGCAATTTACTTAATCTCTGTCATCTTCAGTTTCCTTATGTGTAAAATGGAAATCAAAGGGATCAAATGAAATGTTTGTAAGGTGTTTTTCAATTCTTAAAGTGTTATATGAATTATAACATATTGTTATTATTATTTTAATAACTCCAAGTCACAAAACAAGGTATTACCAACCAGTAGAGAATAATAAGAAGAAATAAGTTCATCCTTAAACCTAGATTTAATGAAATCAAGGGAATACTAATATCTGAAGAGGGAAAAGTTGAAAAACTAGAGGTCTCTGCAAATCTTTACTCAACACAAATTTAGAAATTACATATAATAACAAAATGGATGACAAAAAAGAACTGATCTTTGAAATTACTTTGAAAAGGAGATAGATATACATAGACTGGAATTTTTGAAAAACACTTAAAATTTTTTTTAGGTTGTCAGTATGAATTCAACAAGGAGAATTATTCCAAAGCAGGATAATTTTTAAAAGCTCATCTCTGCTACAACTATCATGAATGCACATATTCTCTCACAGTATTTGACAGAAAGTATAAAATCCTTTAGAACATAGCATTATAAGTGAGTCTTTTGCTATGGTCAGAACAAGAGGAGAAAAGGTATAGTTATCAAGCAAAATGACAGAAACAGAGGAAACAGAGAACCCCTGAAAGATGTGGAAAATTTCTGGCTGTCTATGTTGTCCAATAAAGTATAACTCAATAAAAATGTTAGTGGTATCAAATGAGAAACAGAAAGGATGTCTATATAATTAAGGCCAGAACAGATACATCAAGGGAAGTGATTGAAACCAGAACTTAAAAAAAAAAGTTAGAAAGTGATAGGACCAGAAGATCTCTTATTATTGGTCCAGTTGCTATACAATGGCAAGTAAATTACTGGCAAAGCACTTTCTCAGCTTCTTCTTGGATATGAGCCTGATTGTACTTTTTAAAATAGAAGATAAATATCTATACCAAGAGATGAGAACACTAGCGACCCCATGAAATATAGTTCATGCATTTATGTACTTAAATCAAAGCATTCATGGCTTGTATGGTTCTTTAAAAATCTATAAATACTTATAAGAAAGGAATAAATTGACTGAGAAGAAAAAAGGGTGTGGGAGAGTCCCAGGGGTGGCAAGAACAACTTATCCATTCAGTAATTATTGAACAAGCTGCTTTTATTAAAAGTGCAGTAATGTTTGTATTGCCTTTATTATCACAAATACTCTAACTCACTTTTATGACCAGGGCTTAGTCTGCAAAGATATAAAAATACAAGTATAGTGAGTACATTAAGACATTCAATGTCCACATGGAAGACTGTTTTCTAAAACATAAAACCAATATGATAATATAAGTAACAATTGGTTTAAAACATGGCATTTTTTAGGGAGACAATTAAATCCCATCATGGTTCAGGCTGACTTTAAATCTATTATCATCTCTCCTAAATCAAACCAAATATGTCTTCCAAATTAAAGAGGAAGTTCAACCAAAACTTAGAATTATTTAATTACTTATTAATTACTTAAAATATGGATGACATCAAGCTACACGGCACCACAGAAATATATATTAAACAACTCAATGAATTTTTTTCAATAAAATCAAAATGTCATTTGAGCTTAATAAGTGTAAAACTTATACCAAGAAAAATAGAGATTAAAAGTTTTCAGCTTGAATCTAGAGATCAAATTAAAACAGTGAATGCAGGTGATACAAATATCTTGATTTCCTCCAGGAAACTTACATCGGATAGAAAGCCACAAAGAAAAAGCTGTGTCTGAATATTTTAGGAGACTTACTGGCATTCTGAAATAAAACCTTAATGGAAAGAATACATTTAAAGCAATTAGGAGCTACACAATACCATTCTTAATGCACACACAATACAATTCGTAATGTACATGTTTGGCACTATCAGAATGGACCATAACAGATTTGGAAAGGATCCTAATAAAAACTCATACAATATTAATGCAATATACCCTAAAGTAGCTGTAGAAAGATTAACACTTCCTTACCAAAAAAGAAGAATATGAATAGATATTCTTAGACTATCATTTAAACAGGTAAAAAACTAACAGAAATACTTTCAAAATAAGACATCACTTTTCTATGCAATAAAAAAGGATAATTAATAGGAATATATAATTAGGTTTTTCGATTGTAAGCAAGAGTGGTTTGTATCTGAATGAAGATTATTATGGAATGGCTTTAAGTTTCAAGAGCAGAACGAAAAAAGGCCCTCAATGAGTGACATCTGAATGAATTTAGATGATATGTTGTCAAAACAGTATTGGACAAATGGTGGAGTTATGGAGATGTGTTCTTAGAAATGGAGGGGTTCATCATGGTGGTTCAGGACCAGGACATTGCCCCTAGGGATCACAGAAAAGATATTTTTAAAGAGCTTCGATGTAAGGATTAATGCAGATTGTGTAAGGAAACAGTAGAAACTGTGCAACACATCCTTGCAAAAATTTAGCACCCACTGAATACCTAACAAGATATAACCTGGTGATTAGAATTACAAATCAGATGCCTCCTATTTTATGTAGACTGAGAGATGATAAATCTTCACCTCACAGATACAAACCTCAAAATATACTTGAGAATCCAACCAATAAACTATGTTAAAACCAGACCATTATAATAGACCGTTGCTTGCTTACAATCGTCAAGATGTAATATTGATCAAGAATATTGATTAAGAAAATCAAGAACAGTGTTTTAAAAAGATGTTTCCTTACTAAATACTCATAATCTCTAAGATATGTAGGATAAAAATCTTTCAAAATATAGAGACATATTACAACAGAAAGAAGTAAACTATGTAGGTGTAGTAGTTGTCATCCTTTCTACTACTGGAGTTGTACCAAAAATGCTTTCAGGGGCAGCTGGGTAGCTCAGTGGAGTGAGAGTCAGGCCTAGAGACAGGAGGTCCTAGGTTCAAACCCAGCCTCAGCCACTTCCCAGCTGTGTGACCCTGGGCAAGTCACTTGACCCCCATTGCCCACCCTTACCACTCTTCCACCTATGAGACAATACGCCGAAGTACAAGGGTTTAAAAAACAAAACAAAACAAAAAAAATGCTTTCAGTGAATCTACAGACTTTATATCCTAATTATATCTATTAAAATTAGCTTTTAAAAGCATCGTTTTATCTACCTGTGCATTAGCCTACAGAACATTAAATATAAGAGAATTATGATAGGATAGTTACTTGGTCCAAGACCCTATTTGAATCATTGAAAAATATGAGATCAGTTTTTCTAAAATGAAGATAGATTAGTTTCAACCTATCTTAACAAATAATCTTAGTCATCTTTAAATGAAAAAATTCATTTCCCCTTATATTAAATCAGCAAGAAATTGGCTTCTGAGATCTTTCCACTATTTTTGCCTAAAGAAGAGTTAGGCCAGTTAGGACTTATTAGTGATACTTTTTTTTCTCTTTTGTCTTAAACACAAAAAAACCCATTTGAAGGTTGAGAAATGGGTCTTCTTCTATAGATGTAGAATCATTGACTCAGAGATATAGTATCAGTTCTATGAAGAGGGTCAAGGGTTAGGCAATCCAAGTTGAGACTTGCCCAGGGTCATACAGCTAGGACAAAGGAGGCTTTTGAAAGGCTTCAAACTGACCAGCCTGGCCTGTAAAAAACACTTGTGGTAGCTATTAAATTTGCCTCTCTATGTGTCTTCTAACAACCTCTTTTATTTATTATTTATCTATTTATATAATTTATCTAACATTCCTTTCATGTAGACCAAAGACCAGTTAATTGCCTCTGCAAAGAAAACAGCCTCTTCTGGACACCTGTTTGTTAAATTCATCCGCCTCGTTGCTAAGAACTGCCTGGATCAGAGGTGTGCAGATGAACTCTTGTGTGGGTTGGAGCAAATTGAGACAATGAGTAGCCAACTCAACATCATTTCCAGGTAAAAGGGGAGTTCTGAAAAACTGAAGAGTGCTATTATTTTCTCAAGCTACTTTCCACTGCATTGTTGGGGGGAAAAGTGCTTTTAAAAGGATCCCTGATTCTTGATTCTTTTCTTCCCTGGCTGGTTTTAATGTATAATTTTATTTCACTTGACAACCATGAATTATTTTGTCCTTGTTTACCACCATTCTCAAAGGAAACCCTTGCTTCATATTTTGTCTTACCGAGGGTTGTGGCTGATATAAATGTACTGCTGGGTTAAAAACAACCACCACCACCAGAACCCAGGGACACCATTTAAAGCTTTCCCCAGAACTGTAAATATATTGGACCAAAAATAATATTGGTTCTACCACTTGTCTTTTCTTAGGATCTGGCAAGCCAGGGTGTTGATTTTGAACATGGCCAGGCATGTTTGATTGATTGGGCAGTTTATAATTTTCTTTAAGTGGGGAAACATTCATTCATTCAATAGACTAGTATCGTGTCAGTAAACTGCTCAACAATATGGCGGAGGGGAACATAGTGATTTTGGTTGCTGGTGGAAAGGAGGATGATGTTTGCCAGATCCACTTGGGTCTTTTCAGTCTTGCTCTCGAGTTGATTTCGTGTTAACAAAGTACATTACCAAGGGGGAGGCTGAAAGGATTCTCCATACCCCCAGCTCCACTTAGGTCCTTGGAAGTTTTGCTAAATAAATTTCCCTGAGAATTTGAAGGGGACTCAGAGAATGTTGTAAATCATGCGCTTAAAGTTGATTACTTATAAATATGAACTTTTGATCACTGTATAGTCTGTTAAAATTGATTTCTTATTACCTATTGTTAAATAAACTGTGTGAGACAGACAAAAACAATATATATGGGGCAGCTGGTTAGCTCAGTGGATTGAGAGTCAGGCCTAGAGACAGGAGGTCCTAGGTTCAAATCCAGCCTCAGACACTTCCCAGCTGTGTGACCCTGGGCAAGTCACTTGACCCCCATTGCCTATCCTTACCACTCTTCCACCTATAAGTCAATACACAGAAGTTAAGGGTTTAAAATAAAAAAAAAAGAAAAAGAAAAAGAACCAATATATATGATAGAAGTTATAATTATTTCATATTATAACAGTTAATCGTTTAAATGGCCTCTAAACAGGAGGAGAAAAAAGTATTGAAAAGACAGATAATCTAGCCTGAAGATTTCTACTGGCTGTGCTTGGCTGCCTGATCAGACAAGCTGGGATAGCCTTGGGCAGTATTATTATGATTTTATTACTCAAAGAGCTCTGGCCTTCTCTTTCAGAGCAGAGTTTGCTTGGCAGCTACAGCCAGTAGATGGTAGCACAGAGCAGCAGACTGTCTGGAAAGCTTCGTTTTTTTTTTATCAGTTATTTTTCTTATGCTTTCTATAAGTGGTCAGTTAATGTTGGGGGGGAGGGGAAGTGCTAAACATTTACATTATATACATGAAAATGTACTCTTACAGCAAAAAGAAACAGTGAATAGAGGCTGGGTCTGGCCTCAGGAAGACCTGCTGAATTCACATCCAATCTTAAACACTAGTTCTGTGACCCGATAATAAATCATTTAGCCTCTGTTTGCCTCAGTTTCCTTGCCTGTTAAATGGAAATAATAATAATAATAATGATAATGATAATAATAAGAATAATAATGCCAACTTCCCAGAGATGTTGTGAGAATCAGATGAGATAATATTTGTAAAGTGCCTAGCATCTCCTACGTCCTATATAAAAGCTATTATTAATTATTATTTTTTCTCTAAATGAAATTTTAAAAGAATTATCCTAAAGTAAACATGATCTTTCTAGATTCAAACATATAAATCATTCCAGAGGAAATATTTCTTTATGTTATAAATAGGTTTAACTAGGAAATGCTTTTAACCCCCCCCCCAAAACTAAGGCATTTTTGTCCTTTTAAGAGTGATCTAGATGGAATAACTTACTCAAACTACATAGAATCTTAGACTTAAAAGAAACTTTAAAGGCTGTCTGCCCAAGCCTCATCCCCTTCATCTGACTATGAATCATCTCCACAACATCTTAAATAAATTATTATCCATTCTTGTTTGAAAGCCTCTTATTAGGAGGATGGGCAGCTAGGAGGTGTGGTGAGTGGATAGAGCACTAGGTATGGAGTCAGGAAGGCCTGAATTCAAATTTGGCTTCAAATACTAATTAGATATGTGACTGTGGGCAAAACACTTAACTCCGCCTCAGTTTCCCCATCTTTAAAATGAGCTGGTGAAGAAAACGGCAAATTGTTCCAGTATTTTTGTTGAGAAAACCCCTAAATGGGGTCACAGAGAATTGGACATGACGGAAATGACTGAACAACAATTATGGAGAACTCACTACCTCCTGAGGCAGCTCATTCTGTTTTTGGATTGCTCTAATTTTTAGGAAGTCCTTTCTTATGCTGAGCCAAAATTAGATCTCCTTGTATTTTCTACTCACGTTTCTTCTTTTGAGGCCAAGAAGACTGAATCTAATCTTTACATATGAAAACAACTCTTTGGATGTTTGAAAGTCATGATTTCTACCACTCTCTCCTCTCTTTCCCCAAACACACTTGAAACATTTCCTTTCCTATTTGTAATCTAATTCCGTGTCCCTACACCATTCTAGCTTCTTCCTTCTAAACATACCTCAGTTTGCCAGTGTGGTTTCTACAATGGAGCATTGCAAAACTGGACACAAGAATCCAGTTTAGTCTGACCAAGGCAGATGCCGATGCTCCTTCTCTCTCTCATTCTGGATGTTGTGCTTCTCTTGGCATATGCTTAGATCACATTGATGTTAGAGAATTAAAATAGATCACATAGATTGTTTTTGGTGGACATATTAGGCTTGATATTAGTTCATAGGATCATAGGATCTAAAACTGGACAGGATCTTTGGAATCCTTTAGCCCAACTGCCTCATTTTAACCCACAAGGAAACAGATACCTACAGAGGTTAAATGAGTGATCGTTAAAGTAAAAGAGAGGTCTCCTGGCTCCTGCTCCAGCATTCATTCAATTACACTATGACATACACATGTGATATCTGACAAGTCATATCTTTTAAAAATTTTATCCTGGAGGTATAAGAAGATGTGGTGTAGCAGATAAAGAGCTGTCCAGCTTGCTGTTCTCCATACAGGACATTCCATCTTCTATTTCCATCCTGGAACACTCTCTGTCCTCAGCTCAGCATATTGGATTCCCTAGCTCCCATCAAAGCTTAGTTTAAGTGTTATTTCCTGTATGAACTCTTTCCTAAGCTCTCTGCACTCCACTTTTCTAGCCTTCCAATTTGTGAACATCCAACTCTCCCAATTTGTGTATATTTTGCATTGACTTTTCTGTGCTAATATTATTCCACCTCAGAAAAATGTGAACTTCTTGAGGCAGAGACTGTTATTGTTTTTGTCTTGGATCTCTGGTCCCTATTAGAGTGCCTGGCTCATAGTAGGCACTTAAATGTATTATTGTATTGTATTGTATTGTATTGTATTGTATTGTATTGTATTGTATTGTATTGTATTGTATTGTATTGAATTGAATACCCCTGTTCTACCAGATTTTTATTTTTATTTTTTTAAACCCTTATCTTCAGTCTTAGAATGAATAGTGTATATTGGTTCTAAGGCAGAAGATGGTAAGGGCTAGGCAATAGGGGTCAAGTGACTTGCCCAGAGTCACATTGCTGGAAGTGTTTCAGTCTAGATTTGAACCCAGGACCTCCCATCTCTGAGCCTGCCTCTCTATCCACGGAGCCACCTACTTGCCCCTCCTACCAGTTTTTTAACTGAGTTGCCTATTCACATTTATTTAAATTTTAGTGTTTTAAGATTTACAAGGTGTTCTCACCTTGTGAAATATAAGTATTGTTAGCATTTAAATCCTCATTTTACAGGATTATAGGAACACAGTTTTAGAATTAGAATGGACTTCAGAAGCCATCTAGTCCAACCCCTTCATTTTAGGTATGAGGAGACAGGCACTGGGAAAATAAGTGATTTGCCCAAGGGCAGGGCATGTAAGTAGAGCTGGAATTTGAACCTAGGCCCTCTATCTCAAAAAACAGCACTGTTTTAATTGTATAAATATCCCTTCCACATCACAACCTTCCCTATTGCAGTTTCAATATATTATGGGTTGGCATAAGAACTTAAGTGAGAATGTTGGGGGGGGGGGTTGTAGAAGCCGCAGCTGATATGCGAAGGCTAGCCAATGACACGGAAAAAATTTAGAAACTCAGAAATACATAATAAATAGTGTATCATATAATACCAATACATTTTATCTTTTTTTGTTTTGATACTTTTAAAAAACATTTATTAATATTTGTTTTTAACATAGTTACATGATTCATGCTCCTACTTTCCCCTTAACCCCTTTTCACCCCCCACCCATGGCCAACGCACATTTCCACTGATTTTAACATGTGTCATTGATCATTTTCCATTTTGTTGTTTCCAAATCGTTGTTAGTTACATTGGTGTGGTAGTTTTGAGTCCACATCCCCAATCATGTCAACCCCGACACATGCATTCAAGCAGTTGCTTTTCTTCTATATTTCCTCTCCTGCAGTTCTTCCTCTGAATGTGGGTGGCGTCTTTACCATAAATCCCTCAGAATTGTCCTGGGTCATTGCATTGCTGCTGGTACAGAGGTCCATTACATTAGATTTTACCATAGTATATCAGTCTCTGTGTACAGTGTTCTTCTGGCTCTGCTCCTTTTGCTCTGCATCAGTTCCTGGAGGTCTTTCCAGTTCACCTGGAACTCCTCCAGTTTATTATTCCTTTTAGCATAATAGTATTCCATCACCAGCATATACCACAATTTGTTCAGCCATTCCCCAGTTGAAGGGCATACCCTCCTTTTCCAGTTTTTGGCCACCACAAAAAGTACATTTTATCTTTTAATACATAAATATACACAATTGTTTTAGTTTTATCTTTATTTTACTTTAATAACAAATTTACAAATAAGTTTTCCAAAGTTATATTATTCATGTTATCTCCCTCCCCTTTTCCTTCTCCTCTTCCAGAGCTGACAATAATTTAATCTGGGTTGTACATGTATTATCAAGCAAAACTTATTTCCCTATTATTCATTTTTGTAAGTGAATAATCTTATAAAATCAAAACCCAAATCATATACCCAAATAAACAAGTGAGAAATCATATGATTTCTTCTGCATTTCTACTCCAACAGTTCTTTATCTAGAGGTGGATATCATTCTTTAGCATAAGTCCCCCAGAATAAGAATCCAGGCCATTGTATTGCTATTAGTAGCAAAGTCTATCACATTTGATTGTCCTATAATATTTTGGTTACTGTGTATAATGTTCTCCTGATTCTGCTTATTTCACTCTGCATCAGTTCATGTAGGCCTTTCCAGCTCTTTCTGAAATCATCCTGTTCATCATTCTTTACAGTACAATAGTATTCCTTCACCAATCATATACCACAATTTGATCATCCATTCCCCCAATTGAAGATATCTTGTTAGTTTCCAATTCTTTGCCACCACAAAAAGCACAGCTATAAATATTTTTGTACAAATAGGTCCTTTCCCACTTTTATTTCTTTTGGACACAAAGTAGTGGTATTGCTGGATCAAAGGTATGCATTCCTTTAAAGTCCTTTGGGCTTAATTCCAAATTGTCTTCCAGAATGGTTGGATCAATTCATAACTCCACCAGCAATGCATTAGTGTCCCAATTTTGCCACATTCCCTCCAACATTTACTATTTTCTTTCATTGTCATATTGGCCAATCTGATAGATGTAAGGTGGTACCTCAGAGTTGTTTTAATTTGTATTTCTTGAATCAGGAGGAATTTAGAACATTTTTTCATATGATTATTGATAGCTTTGATTTCTTCATTTAAAAATTGTCTATTTATGATAATTTATCAATGGGGGAATGACTTAGATTCTTATAAATTTGACTTAGTTCTTTACATATTTGAGAAATGAGACCTTTATTAGAGAAATTTGTTATAATTTCCCCCTAACCCCACCCCAGTTTGGTGCTTCCCTTCTAATCTTGGTTGAGTTGGTTTTGTTTATACAAAACCGTTTAAATTTAATATAATCAGAATTATTCATTTTATATCTTGTAGTGTTCTCTCTCTTTTCTTTGGTCATAAATTCTTTCCTTCTCCATAGAGCTGGCAGGTAAAGTATTCTATGCTCCCCTAATTTATTTAAAATATCACTATGTTTAAATCATATACCCATTTTGAAATTATCTTGGTATAGGGTGTGAGATATTGATCTAAACCAAATTTTTGCCATACTATTTACTAATTTTCCCAGCAGCTTTTGTCAAATAGTGTTCTTCTGCTGGGATCTTTGGGTTTATCAAAACTAGATTGCCGGAGTCATTTACCCACAAGTCAGCTATTTAACAATCAAAGGACAGCCATTTTTTACTAAGGTTTTTTTTTTTCCTCTTTTTTTGGTGCGCAAAAGAGATTGGTATCCATGTTTTTTCTATATTGGACCTTTCTGTAATCTGCTTCCTTGGAGTATATAGTAGTGGGAACAATTGGTCAAAGAGGGTGAACAGTTTAGCAACTTTTCCCAAATGATTCCAAATAGATTGGCTCAATCCACAATTCCATTAATATTGTACCTGTTTTATACCTATTTTGTGACAGTCCTTCCATTATTGGTCATTTCTGAATTTTATCATCTTTTGAATTTGGTGGTTCCAAAGTAAAACCTCAGAGTTATTTTAATTTATATTTCTTTTTTGTGAGTAATTTGGAACATTTTATCATATAGTTTCTTATGAATTACAATTCTTCTTTTGAAAATAATTTATCATTTGGAGAATAGCTCAGAAAAGTTTCCTTGTCCTTAAAGTTGGAAAATTCATTACATTCTGGAGTTAAATAATTTGGCCAGATTCACAGAGTAACATATCCAGAATGTATCTGAGGTCACACATAGCAGAGCCAGAATTTGAACCTCAAGGGCTTCTACCTCCACATTTAGCCCCCTTTCTATTGTATACCACCTTCTCAATGCCCAAATGAAGTGGCTATTAATCTTTCAACTGATAAAAAAAAATAACAATTAGAATATTCTTTTCCTGTCTGGTTCTTGTCCTGTTTTCCTGGCATCTGGGAAACACTTACCTTTAGTAAAAACTTTTATTGCAGCATGTCTTCTTTTTTTTATTTGCTTTGAACAATATTTTATCATTTAAATATGCCATGGCATTTTTCTCTTTTCTCAAGTGTAAAAGCAGCTCTAGCAAGCAGCAAGTCCTCTGAAGAGCTCCTTGTGAACAATGCCCAGAACCTCCTTCAAGGTGTTTTACAGACTTTAAAGGCAGCAGAAGCAGCATGTCTCCGTGTAAGTAGGAAGAGCTTTTTGACAGTGGTCACAACAGTGGCACCAGTCAGTAGAATCCAGTCAGCTCTTTGAATAATCTACGGTCTTGGGAAGATGGAGCATGGGTGGCATGGATCACTAAAACCTACTAAAAATTCCCAGACTTCGTTATAACCAGTTATGCTGATTTCATCTCCCACTGAGCCTTTCACTGGAGCTGTCCCCATGGAAAATGATTGGTAAATCAGTTTTAGATCCTTTGAGTTCCTTAGCACACCCATTAGTGTAGGCACTCAAAGAAGTGAACTATGATAGCTAAGATGCCTTCCCAGATTCCTTTCTCATCAACAAACCTTAAAATTACATACATGTTATAACTATTTCCCATCCCACCTATTCACTAGTAGAATTTAAGTGTCTTAAGGTCAGAGACTTTTATTTTTTGGCTTTATATTCCCACTGACTAACACAGCATTTTATTGCACACAATCAGACATTTAACAAATGCTTTTTAATCTAAATAATTAATTACACACACACACACACACACACACACACACACACACACACACACACACACCCCAAACAGTGTGCTGTTGAGGAAAGGAGTTGAAGTCAGAGGATCTCAGTTTGAATTCAGGCTTTGCTTCTTAGCCCTGCAAGTAGCAATGTTGGCATTAAGAGAAGCAAGATGAAATGTCTCTGAAAATAAACTTTGTAATTCATGATGTGGAAATAACATAAGAAGTAATTAATGCAAATTCAGCTAAGCATGAAGGGAGATCCTAGAACACAATTGATGGGGAGGTGGCTGCCTCATGTGGGAGTTGGACCTAACTTCTTGTATAGTGACTGGGCAGAAGATGAATGTTATCTGGTAGCTTTCTATTTCAGTAAATTATTCCTGCTAATTCCTAAGTTTAGTTGTTAAAGGAAAATGTAATTTAAATATATTTAATAATTGAATTGTCTTTAACTCAAAACCAAAATAAAAAATAAAAATTAGAAAAAGATGAATTATAATTAAAACAACTGACTTTTTAAAATAAGCCATTGATGCTGAAATGTGGGGAATGGATGGAAAAAAGGTCATTTGCATCAATTAAATTTTCACAAATGTTATATTGATGTACATCAATTGTTATAAGGAAATTAAAAGAATATTAATGAGCCCTTTGGAATGATGACCAGGTAACCTTGTAGGTTTAAGTTTTCATAGATTTTTGGTACAATTTCTCATAAAAGCAGAATCTAATTGTGCATGTCTCTTACCTCTAGGGCTTAAGGGAGCCTCCCCTAGATGCAGATGAACAGGAAGCAGCCGCCTTCTGCATGCAGTGGAAAAGAGAGCTGCTAAAGCACAGATGCCAAGAAGCATCAAACCCAGACAGAGACGAGTCTGGACTACGCAAGACAAGAGCAAACAAGGCTCCCACACTTGTGTCCATGGTTCAAGAACCATGGACCACTTTAACCTAAAATCCAAATATTTTCCTGGTGATACCATTTATTATCCACCAAGATCCAGTACCCAGGGAATGGTACAGATCACTTCCCTGATCAAAAACCTTAAGTGGCTCCCCATAGAAGAGGTTCCTTAGCTTGACATGAAAGATCATCTTCAATTTGACTCCCCCTGTATTTCCAACTTTATTTCATATAATCCTCTTTAAGAGGATTGTGTGTGACCCTGGGCAAGTCACTTAACCCTGACTGCAGAGCCCTTGCCATTTCTTCTCCTTAGAATTGATATTAAGACAGAAGTTAAGGGTTAAAACAAAAAGACTCTCTTCCAACTAAATTGAACTGCTAACTATTGGCCAAACATGACAGTTCATCTCTCATATCCACATTTGTTAAATGCTTACTATGTGTCAGACACTGTTCTTGGTACTGGATATGCAAAGATAAACATAAAGCAGTATCTTCCCCCAAGTAACTTGTTGGGAGGACATAATAAATAGAAAAAAATCTATATCTAATGAAATCAAAGGAACAAAGATGGAGATTCTGGGGTGTGTGTGTGTGAGCAGTGGTGATTTGCCAGGAGGGACATTATCAAACCCCTTTTATGAAACAAATATGGTGCTGATACCTAAACCAGGAAGAGCAAAAACAGAAAAATAAAATTATAGGCTAATTTCATTAATGAATGTATGCAAAAACTCTAAATCAATGATTCCCAAAATGGGCACTACTGCCCCCAGGTGGGTGCTACAGCAATCCCTGGATTGCAGTGATGGCCACAGGTACTTTAATCTTTCCTATTAGTTGCTATTAAATAAAAAAAAAATTTAATTTCCAGGGGACTAAGTAATATTTTTTCTGGAAAGGGGGCAGTAGGCCAAAAAAGTTTGGGAACCACTGCTCTAAATCAAATATTAACAAGGAGATTACAACAATATATCACAAAGATGATACATTAGGATCAAAAAGAATTAATACCAGGTATCCTGGGATGGCCTAATATAAGAAAGACTATTAACATAATTGATTATATTGATAAAAATAACAAAAATCATATGATTATATAGCTACAGAAAAAGCTTTTGACAAAACATACTAATTATTCCTATAAAAAGCATTTGAAAGCATAGCTATAAATGGACTTTTCCTTAGAATAATAAGAAATACATACTTACAATCAGGAAACAATATCTGTAATCAGGATAAGTTAAAAGTCTTCCCTATAGGATCAGGAGTGAAATAAGGATGCCTATTTTCACCAATATTGTTTAATATTATATTAGAAATGCTAGCAATAGCAATAATAGAAGAAAAAGAAATTGAAGGAATCAGAATAGGCAAAGAGATAATGAAACTATGTTTTTCATAGATGATATAATGATGTATATAATATCCTAGAGATTCAACTAAAAAATAAGTTGAAACTATCAATAATATTAGCAAAGTAACAGTATATAAAATAAACCCACATAAATCATCAGCATTTCTATATATCATCAACAATAAACTAACCATAGATAGAATAAAATACCTAGAAATATATCTGCCAAACAAACCCAGAAACTATATAGACATAATTGTAAACCACTTTTTATACAAATAAAGTCAGATTTAAATAATGGAAGAAATATTAATTGTTCATGAGTGGGCAGAGCCAATATAATTAAAATGACAGTCCTTCTTAAACTAATCTATTTATTCAATGCCATTCCAATTAATTTACCAAAAATTATTTTAATGAACTAGAAAGTTAATAATGAAATTCATTTGGAAAAATAAAAGGTTCAATTAAGGCTTAATCAATTTATTATGTATTGATATTAAGCTGCTATATATTAATTTCAATTACATATATTTATACTATATATATTTCAAATATGAAAACTTGAACTCTTTCTGAACTTCTTAAGTTTTCAGTTATTAGTTCCTTCTTTAGCCACCCTTCACCCAAGTTCCCCATCTGAGGTCTTTCCAGTCAAAAAATTGCAATCTATGTTCTAATCTATTAGGAATCAGTAACATATAAACAGCAAGCTCCCTATTTCCTATCAGAAATTGCCAACCACCAGGCTTTGCAGATGATGTTAGTCTACCTTGGGATAAACTGGTCTAATTTGTGTTTAAAAACCATGGGACTGATCAATCAGAAGTGAAATATACCTTTGTTACACCAGATTTGGGAATTCCTCTGTATGACTATAAAAGAGCTATTTTTATTGTCAGATGGGTTCTTGGTTACTGAGGAAATTTGGACTCCATTTATTGGCAATTGCTAGCTTTGCCTATAAATTATGTTTAGAACTTTGCTGCCTCAGTCTACCTTTATTTTAATTATGACAGTTGGGGAGGCATTCAGACTCTGGGACAGGACTATGACACCCTTGGAGCTGCCTCTGGGATGAGAGCTCTCCAAAAGAGAATTTTCACTGACAAGAGTATTCCATGGGGGACTGTTTCAAGGGACAAACTCCTCAACTCCCATCCCAAATTATCTAAGCCAAGTAAGTCTTGCTTTTTGATTTTAGCAAGCCTGAAATTCCAAGATAAGAATATTCCCTAGAGGGTTGGGGATCTGTTAAATTCCCTCCCTGGACTACTGTCCAGTTCAGGAAATGAGTCAATTCTTTTTATAGTTTAAGGAAATTAGTGTCCATTTGTAATGGGATCAGAGCTCTTTGGGGCCTGACAATAGTGCACTATAAAGGAATTAGGGAGCCCTCAGATTAAAATCTTGACAAGTCTTCAATTTAGCTTGAAGAAGGGCCTATGCCATTCAAATAATTTTTTGTAAAAGTCTTAGAAGCATGTAGTTTAAAAAAATAAACTCTTTTTTTTTAAACCCTTGTACTTCAGTGTATTGTCTCATAGGTGGAAGATTGGTAAGGGTGGGCAATGGGGGTCAAGTGACTTGCCCAGGGTCACACAGCTGGGAAGTGGCTGAGGCCGGGTTTGAACCTAGGACCTCCTGTCTCTAGGCCTGACTCTCACTCCACTGAGCTACCCAGCTGCCCCCTAAAAAATAAACTCTTACCTTCTGCCTCACAATCAATAATATTGATTCTAAGACAGAAGAGTGACAAAGGCTAGGCAATGAGAGCTAAGTGACTTACAGCTAGGAAGTGTCTGCCTTCAGAAGGGTTTTAAAATAGTTCTCAAGGACTGAACTTTCATGAGTTTTTTGACAATAGGAGTCAAGTAGGAAAAACTTCTAGTACATTTATATTTTTGTATGTCGGGCTATCTCTCCAATTTGTTATTGATAAGTGTATGTCTTGGATTCAGCTTCAGTTTGTAAGTCTCTGAGCCTTACCTTGTACCAACATCTTTAGGCATAAACTGGCCACCTATTGTGGTATAACAATTGATGGCAGCCACCCTTGTGCCGTGGTGATGTGACAGCAGTCTTGGTAGCAAGGGCTACCACTTGGAACACTGAACCATCAGGAAAGACTCCTGTTAGAGACTCCTGGACTTTCTTTAGATTCATAAGCCAAGGACCAGGACTGCGACGAGGCACCCAAGGCAGCTGCATCTACTTGGTCAGTTTATCGGAGCCATAGCAAAAAGCAAAGGTGGAGGGCTTCAGCCAAACCACGGGGCCCCTTGGGCAAGAACCCTGGGAATAGAATTAGAAGTCAAGATCAAATCTCTACCTGCTGAAATTTCCCTTTTATACTGAGTTCTGCTTTGGTAACTGCAGGGCAGCAAGATCAGTTAGTTCTGCTTTTCAACCTACAGAGCAGTTAATTCTGCTTTTCAAGCCAGATACTACATCTGTGCAAAGCCTGTCTGTAAATTATCATGGGATTATTATACTTGACATCCATGGTTAGCCCAAGGACTTTTCCTTAGATATAAACTGGGCATCCAGACAAGGATTTAACCTATTGACAGCCACACTTACACTAGGGGAGTATGACATTAGGAATCCAGTTGTAAAAGGCAAAGATCAGTGGGGGAATCCTATGTCCTCCTAAGAGGGACTCCCTCATACCAGAGAATTGTTATAAAACACATCAACTGTCTTATCTGTCCAAAGCTGGCAAGCAAATGGGATCTGTCTTCTTATATCTGGATAAATTAAGGCTATGAATGAGGGAATCTCACTAACAGAAAAAAAAAATTCCTTGTCATAGGTTGAGTGATATCTCCTGCAAATAGGGGAGCTCTGTTGAATGGGGAAGAGAATTTGTCTCTTTTAAAGGCAAAGAAATTCCTCTTGCAAGAAGAATAATTTCCTTTGCAAAAAGGAGAATCTTGGATAGAAACTTTCTTCTATAAGTCAAATTGTAATCTAAGTAGCATGTTTTACTTGTTAAGAGAATGCTACTCTAGAATTATGTGCTAATCTCAACCTCCCTACATGGCTCCCTGATCTGCCAATCTCTGGGGAGCCACTTTATCATGGTGTCTCTTTAGAGAGAACAGGGCTGAAAAAAATCTGAGATTATTTCTCTGACTCAACCTCACAAGATCTTATGTTTAGCCTACCAGTGGGCTCTCTTTCATGTGAGATGATGCCTGTTAACACTAACACTACTATGGTCTCTGACCATGCTACCTTTTGGGTAGCCTTTCTGCCCTCTAACCTAACAGTGCTCAAGCCACTGAAATTGTGGCCCTTACTCAGCTTGCCACTCAGCATGCCACAGTGCAGTCTATACTGACCCACAGTATGCATTTGGTATCTGCCACATGGTTGGAATGCTATGGCTACAAAGTGGCTTTCTGATTTCTGCTAGCAAAGTCATTTTTTTAAACCCTGACCTTCCATCTTAGAATCAATACTCAGTATTGCTTCCAAGGCAGAAGAGAGGTAAGAATTAGGCAATAGGGGTTAAGTGACTTGCCCAGGGTCACACAGCTAGGAAGTGTCTAAGGTCAGATTTGAACCCAGGACCTCCCATCTCTAGGCCTGGCTCTCAATCCACTGAGTCATCCAGCTGCCCCCAAGCAAAATCATTTTGAATATAGCCTTTATTAGGAAATTTTTAATTGCCTTAAAGTTACTGATAGTCATTGATGTTGTTAATTGTCCTGTCTACCCCAATGGAACTGATCCTATCTCATGAAGTAACAACTGTGCAAATGCCGTGGTGAAGCTTGTGACCCTGGATGGCCCCATGCATGTTTGTCATCTTTCCTTTTCTGGTGAAAACCCTTTAATTCTAATCTACAAAGACCCTAAGATTGCGAAATGGAATCAGGTTTGAGGCGAAATAGGTCTCTAGGGTCTGGGTGATAGTGAAAGGTAAGCCACTCCTCCCCAAAGTTTCCGTCACCTGTTAAGATTAAAAATGATAAAGATTGATATAAATATAGAAATTAGTATTTTAATTAAAGCCATGCTGATAGGGATAAAGTCATTAGACCACGTGCTTGTAAGAATTCAAAACTGCCGCCCCCGCCATTATTGTTACCTCTCATCTCTTCCCGCGCCTGCTAGCCAAGAGGGCTTCCTTTCGGATTCTCCTCCCATTTAAACTGTCCTCTGCGTGGTGACGCAGGTGTCCCCACGCCCAAAGAACTGGAACCGGAAACCCGTTGGACCACGGGAAATGTAGTTTGATAGTTCACACATGTCCATAGAAAATATATATACTTTTAGATGGCATCTCCCAAATTCCAATTTTACACACCAGGTACAATTGTCTGTTCATAAGAGGGGCCATTTTAACAAAAAGAATTGTTGTTAACAATCAAAAGAGCCTGGGTTGCCCCTCCCATGACCACTGTTGTAGCTCCTATTTTTATTGCTTGTCCTACTTGTTAAGCATTTAACCAACATGCCTTTGGATTCATCTCCTTTGGTGGTTGCTCTTTAGCTTAGATCCTCTGAGGATTTGCAAATTGATTTCCTATGTATGCCTAAGACTGATCCCCATAAACACTGCCTCATTATTGTTGATTGACTTTCTTGGTGTTTTAAGGCTTTTCCTAGTTCAAAAGCTATAGCAATATTTGTAAAGTCCTTCTCAAAGAAATCATCATTAGGTCTGGTCCACCTCCCTATGTTGGCCCTGTGTTCTCACTCCTGCCCAAGGTGGAACCTATGTTATTATTAATCAAGCTTGTTCATCTTAAATTAATGTCAGGAGAAATTGTCACAAATGTTCAACAGCTCCAACATGTTGTATGTGACCCTCAACTCATAGCTAATGAAACTCAATAACACAAAGTGGTGGTAACTTCCGGGGCTCTTCACTCCCCCCCCCCAAGTTCTCCTGGCTTGGGGTAGGGGTACATATTTGCTACTTTGGTTAAATATACCTTTCTTACCCTTAGCATTATTGTATTATCAACTATTGTATTACTGGTAGCACTCAGGTTTCCTCTAATTTGGTCCCTAGTGATTATAGATATTTGTCAGTTGTTTTACTAGTACATTTTCCAAAGATATATTTTACTCAATCTTTCCATTTCTGTGATTCTTGCTTTGGCTTATAGAATGCTTCCTTAAAAATTAGAGATTTTTAGGTTTAAACCTAATGGAACCTTACTCAAATGGGGTCTTCTAATCCTACGCCTCATAATCGCAATTCTGTATTTTGCTCATTGCTGCACTAGACTATGTTCAAACCTACGTTCAGAACTTTTAGTCAACTGATATATATGCAAATGCAACTACTTACTGGTTATTGTACACTAATCCACACATACAACTCATCATGGTCAGTTTTCTCCATTATCCTACTGTCATGGATATTCTGACCTTCAAAGTTATTCCTCCACCCAGGACTTCTCACTAATGTTGCGAGCCATTCCCTGACAAATGGAAAGTGACAATGATTTAATCCATGAATCCATGCTGTCCCACCCTTCCTGCCACATCCACTTGCCTCAGCATGAATGTCCTCATCAAGCTACACAATGATAGGCACCATTCCTATCATACCTCCGTACTAGCCTTTCATGAATGCATTGTCTGCAGAAATATCACTTTTTGTCATCATTACGGAGCATTTATTTATGATTGTTGTAAAGTGTTTTTAGAGGCTTTGGAAGGAGACACCATCTTTTGTGTGATGGTAATTGTGTAATTTTGTAAGACCCCTGAAGGAGCTGCTCAGAATGTTGCCTAAGAAACTGCTACCACATAGGCATGGGACCTTGAAGATTGGAAATGTAAGATGATCAAGAGAAACACCCTCTCAATGCCTGATGTGCAGATAACTGGTATGCATAGCTTAATCCTTTTTTTTTTAAACCCTTACCTTCCATCTTAGAATCAATATTATGTATTGATTCCAAGGCAGGAAAGCTGTAAGAGCTAGGCAATGGGGCTTAAGTGACTAGGAAATGTCTAAGGCTAGATTTGAACCCAGGACCTCCTCTCTCTAGGCTGCCCCCCATGCCTAGCTTAATATGAACAACAAAAAAATCTTTCTTTAACTTGGGATATAATGTCAGTCATAAGTTAATCTATTAACTCCCTTTAGTGTTAAATCTATTCTTTGTCATAGCTGATACTGCAAATTTTTGGTCAGTGGAAGGATTTGTTTCTTTGAAAAATGATCCATAAAAGACAAGTCTTTTAATAATGAAAAGGGAAAATTGTGAAGTTGTAATTGAATATAAGATTACATCACATTATTCATTGATCCTATTAAGGCTTAATCACTTAATTATATTGATGATCAAGCTGCCATATATCAATTACTCTCCTTTATGATGTGAACTTGAACTCTTTCTGAACTTCTTAAGTTTGTGGTTTTTAGTTCCTGATTTAGCTACAATTCACCCATTAAGTTCCTCTCCTCTGGTTGCCCCAGCCATAAAATTTTAATCTATATTCTAATCTATTAGAGATCAGTAACATATAAACTGCAAGCTCCCTATTTTCTCTCAGAAATTGCCAACCACTAGACTTTCCAGAGGATATTAGTCCACCTTGGGATAAACTAGTGTAACTTATGGTTAATCACCATGGCACTGACCAATCAGAAGTGAGACGACCACACCAAATTGGGTTCCTCTGTATGACTATAAAAGAGTCATCTTGACTGTCAGATGGGTCCTTGGTTACTAAGGAGCCTTGGACCCCATTTATTGGCAATTGCTAGCTTTGCTAATAAATTGAATGTGCTTGGAATTTTGCTGCCTCAGTCTAACTTCATTTCAAATGTGACAGTGCAAGCCATCTGCCTGCTCTCTAAGAGTTCTGCTTCTGGAGCCTGTGAATATGTCAAGTAAAAGAGTACTGGATTTAGTTGCAGAAGGTCAGAATCTGAATCTGGTTTCTGGAATTTACTATTATTGCTTTATTATCTAGGGCTTTGTTGGCAAATCCATGGCACACGTGCTGGAAGGGGCCACTCCCTTCCCCTTCCCCGTCTCCACGCCACCTAAGGATATTTCTCTCATTACCTGCCTCTCTGCCCAGCAGCCCAAAGGGAATGCTTCCTCCCTCCCCTGTTTAGGGTAAGGGGGCAACTCACATGCAGTGTGAGTGTTGCATTTTGGGCACTTTGGTCTCTAAAAGTTCACCATCGCTAATCCAGATACTTCTTAGCACAGCAGCTACCTTCTCTATAAAATGAAATAAAATAAACTCTAAGTTTTTGCATTCTGTGATTATGCAGATTCCAAGGTAGGGAAAAAACAATAATAGAAAATGCTACATGTACAGGGTCTTTTACGTCACACCCACATTAACAATACAAACCTTCTACTTCTGACCCTATTTCAACTCAGATATCTGGACCTAATTTGCCAAGTTCCCTGTGATTGGTTGTTAAAAGATTCACTTTGAGCTGTGCTCCAGGGCAAAGTGGTTTTGTCAAGAGTAACAACAGGTATGAAAATATGACTAGGTTTTGATCAAAGCCAAGAGAAACTTGGCACTGCCTGAGGAAAAGTGGCCAGAGGCCAACTAAACAATTACAGGGGAAGTCCAGTCACCTGCTATGGTTTCCAAAGTGATATTAGACCAGGGAATGGGATTCCAAAAGGTGAATTATAGGAAAATGCCCCAGGCTGAATGTTCAGGTACACGCTCTCCACTGAAACCATCCAGTCCTGTTGTGGGCTGTGAAGGGGTGAGTATCTGAGCCATTGGGAGCTAGCCTTCAGGAGAAATGAGGACAAAGAACCATTTGCTCAAAGCCATTTGCAGTCTGGGGGCCAGAGTAGTCATACCCTGTAAGAACATCTCAGGACTACAATGTGCCACACTCTTCTATACCAGGAAGTCAGGGTGAGTGTAGTTATTCAGTTATCCTCTTTCTAGGAAGTTCTTCAGCTTGCTTCTAAGGTAGAGAGGCAGCTGAGGTGCTTATATGGAATCATGTTCTGCTTGAAGAGCCATGCCAACTATACCCATTCTAGGGGTTCTCTTTTTCAGAGAAGAATGACTGATTTTTATACAGCATCCTAGATCTGAAGCTGGAGGGGACCTCACAGACCATTGAGGCCACTCCCACTCCCTCATTTTACAGATGAGAAAACTGAGGCCAGTGGGATGAAATGACTTGTCTGGGGTTATACAGGTAGCAAACATCAGAGAGAAGATTTGAATGCAAGTCCTCTGATTCCAGAGATTCCAGATTCCACTGTACCACCGGTTTGTAAAATATTTTATATACATCATGTCATTTGAGTCCCACAGCAGTCCTGAGAGCTAGGTACTACCAATGATTCACCGAGGGGTAAGATGACTTAGTTATTGCCATATTGCTAATAGGTATTAGATCTTGTGACTCAGTGATTCTTTTTTCTTAGTTGGGTGATTAAGGTTGGCAAAGTATTTTAATGCATTATATGTATATAGTGCTATATTTGTTGTTGTTCAGTCATGTCTGACTCTTTGTGACCCAATTTGGGGTTTTCTTGGCAAAGAAACTGGAGTGTTTTGCCATTTCCTTCTCCAGCTCATTTTATACATGAGAAAACTGAGGCAAACAGGCTTACATGACTTGCCCAGCATCACCCAGCTAGTAAGTCTGAGGCCAGATTTTTTGGTTGTTAATATTTTTATTATTTTCTATATTCATTTTTGCAAGTAAATAATATTATAAAACCAAAAACCCCAAAATATATACCCAAATAAACAAGTGAAAAATCATATGTTTTCATCCACTTTTCTACTCCAACAGTTCTTTCCTGAGGCTGGATAGAACTCAGGAAGATAAGTTGTTCTGACTCCAGGTCCAGAACTCTGTCCACTGTGCCACCTACCTGCCTATAACTATATATAGGAAGTTATATATTACATCAGTTAGGTTCTCTCTCTCTACTTATGTATCATCTCTTGCTCTCTCTCCTTCTCTCTTTGTCTCTCTCTCCTTCTATCTCTCATCTATACAAAGTATGCTTAAAATCTCTGTTATTTTAAGTTTTAATTGATTAAACAGCTTAATACTGTTAAAACTTTTAGAATATTATATACAAACATGATGTCATCTCTATAAATGCCAATTATTAAATTTTTTGATTCTCCCAAAAATTCTGTGATGTAGGTACCACATGTATTATTATCCCCATTTTACAGATGAAGAAAATGAGGGTCAGGGAAGTTAAGTGAATTACCCAAGGTCACACAGGTTACCCAGTGCCAGCTCCATTTGATTTAACTTGGCTCCCAAATCCAACACTCTTTGTACTATGCTATGCTGCCCAAGATTTTAAAAGGCTCTAAATCTCTGCATTGCCCCCATTACTGTCTTAATTTATCATTAGAACAGTTATTCATTTACTAGCTATAAATATTTGTATAGTGAAAGAGGTAGATGCTATTTTAATCTTCATTTTATAGGAGGAAATGAGGTAAACAGAGATTATATGACTTTCTTATGGTCACACAGATATTAAGTATCTAATACCAGATTTGAACACATGTCTTCCTTATTCTGTGTTCAGGCTTCTTTCTATCCAACATGCATACCACACAGCATCTCTCCATTGTGTTATGTTGCTGCCTCTAAAGATGGCGATAAAAATAAAAATTAGCTGAAATTCTAATTTCAGGAAGAAAAGAAAAGAAATCAGAAATGCCTGAATTCATATTATAAAAATCTCTAAAAATAATATCTTATTGATAGTTTATCTTTCTCAGTTCTTGAATTCTTTTCATCTGTGAAACAATTTGCTGTTACATATGAAAAATATACTTAAGTAGAATGATGAGATCTTGCTTACTATAAAAAAGGAAATATCAAAGTTGAATAGTAAACAGTCAATGATGTTAGAGCCCATGAGAAGAGAGAGATTCAAACTTGTTCAGGAAAGAAAAGGATCATTTGGAAAAGAGTTGCATTAAGTGAGAGAGAACCCCCTAAAGAAAGAGTCCCTTCTTCAAGATTAGCAAGATCCCACTCAGGATGCTACCAGAACTTCATTAGTCATTTTTCAGACATGTCTGACTCTTCATGACTCCATTTGGAATTTTCTTGGCAAAGAGATTGGACTGGTTTACCTTTTCCTTCTCCAGCTCATTTTATGGAAGAGAAATTGAGGTAAATACAGTTAAGTAATTTGCCCTGGGTTACATAGCTAGTAAGGCCACATTTGAACTTAGGGATTCCTAATGCCAGGGCCAGTTCTCTATTCACTATTCTCTATTCACCCAGGAGCCCCATGTACCAAAATAGAACCTGAAAATAGCAAATAAGAATGCAAGAGGAAACACTGTTGAAATTTAATTTTTTAATTCAATAAATTATTGAACATCTGTGTTGTAAGAATTAGAACTGTTTAAGTGGAAATCTAAGACTGTAATAAAGTATATTTGGACATTAACTCTATCTTAGGGATATGAAGAGGTAGTTTTTCAGATGAAGGAATCAAGACTCAATAATCATAGGAAAAAACAATCTAAATCCCTCTTGATTTAGAGAAATGCAAATAAACTATTCTGAGGTACCACCTCACACTTAGCAGATTGGCCAATATGAAAGTAAAGGAAAATAATAAATGTTGGAGGAGATGTGGCAAAATTGGGACACTAATGCATTGCTGGTGGAGTTGTGAATTAATCCAGCCATTCTGGAAGCAATTTGGAATTCTGCCCCAAGGGCTTTAGAAGAATGCATGCCCTTTGGTCCAGATATACCACTACTAGGTTTGTATCCCAAAGAGACAAAAAAAAATGGAAAAGGCTCTGTTTATACAAAAATATTTATAGCTACGCTTTTTGTGGTAGCAAAAAATTGGAAAACAAGGGGGTATCCATTGATTGGGAATGGCTGAACAAATTGTGGTATCTGATTGTGATGGAATACTATTGTGTTGTAAGGAATGATGAACCACTCGATTTCTATATGAATTGGAAAGACCTCCATGAACTGATGTGGAGTGAAATGACCAGAACCAGGAGAACATTGTACCCAGAGACAGATGATACATTGTGGGACAATCAAATGTGATAGACTTTGCTATTAAAAGCAATACAGTGATATAGGACAACTCTGAGGGACTTATGAGAAAGAATGTTATCCACATTTAGAGAAAAATCTGTTGGATTAGAAATCCAGAAGAAAACATATGCTTTCTTACTTGTTTATTTGGGTATATGATTTGGGGTTTGGGTTTTAAAAAAATTACTCTATTACAAAAATGAATAATATGGAAATAGGTTCTGAATGATAATACATGTATACCCCAGTGGAATTGCTTGTCAACTCTGGGAGGAGGGGAAGCAGGGAGGGAGAGAATACAAATCATGTAACCATGGGAAAATATTTTAAAAATAAAACAACTCTATCCCTCACACTATTATCATCAGAAAAGGCCCAGAACCTCCAACTAAATTAGTTGATCCAAGGATAAACTAGCTGTGAAGACGTTCTTAATCAACTTGAGAGGATTTTGGCCATTGGCTGAAAATCAGATGGTACCATATGGGAATACATCTTGTGATTACCTAAAAGAATCAAATAATCCTCTGGTCCTATATGTAAAAAGATGAGGGGTAGAACTTAGTGGTAGAAGAGTCACAGGTCAAAGGCAAATGAATTATCCGTTGTGGGGAGAATTCTTTCCTCTTTCTCCTTACTACCTAAACTGTGTCAACTTGGAAAAAATGCAGAACCTACCAAAGCAGCTGTAATCTACTGCAAGGAGATAATAATTGAAAAAAAAAACACACACAGAGCCATTGCCCTGGGATTATAGTCTTGGGGAAAACACCACAGTCCTGGAACCTTTCACTGAACTACAAAAAGTAGGGTGCTTAAATAATTTTTTTTTTAGAAAGGGGGAGGATAATGGTCTGGTAATATGAGTTTACTGAAGCTTGGGAAAGCCTGGAGCCATAGTCACAGAAGTTTGGGCACTAGCCAGAGGCTAGGAGGATTGAGAGGTACCTAAGTTTTTGATTGTCTTTAGCAGTCTAGGCTAAACCAATTGAAAAACTTAAGAATTTATTGTCTTCTTTAAACTTAGTCCTTGAGAAAAAGGCAAACTCAATTCATAGTTAATTCAATCTTTGTCTTTTGTTTTAACTCTCTGGGAACAGTCTCAGAATAGTCAATGTAGAGATTACTTAAGGACAGTGTTATCACCTGACACCAATTAACCATGTTATCTGAAAGAACAGACCAGTAGGAGATGAATATGTCCAACTGGGAGCACTTGGTTTCCTGAGGAAAGGCAGCTTTAGAAAATGCAAACCCTCACAGGGAAGAGAAATGCTGCCTAATGACTCTACAAAGACTTGAAGCTCGTAAGGGGGGATTTCAGAAAGACTGAAGAGGAAAAAAGATTTTTAGTTACTAGGAGTTATGAATTGCATCACTGCCTTTGTGCTTTTCCTATAGATCTTGTACTGGGGACTATGCCTCAGAATTTTTCTTGTTGTAGTGAACACACAGGCTGGGGCTCATAATCTACTGGGAACTAGGATCCCAGTCCCTGAGGCTTACTCCTAGAATTATAAGAATAGTAGCTGACTATCCTCTTAAAAAGGAGTTGGAGTAGTAACTCTAGAGGAGGCATTACATAATGGTGAACTCTCCGATCCTCAATTTACTGTCTATAAAATAGAGATATATGATATCTCAATGTGAGGGAAGCATTTTATAAAGTCCTATATAAAAGCAAGATCCTTCCCTGTCCCTTCCTTCTCATACCCTAAGCCCAAGGAGCTGGGCTAATTAGCAAATGATTGTCACTATACCAAAAAATCTCTGGCTAAAAGTTAGCCTGATGTAAAAAAGAAGAAATGAATCAGAGTTCCAAGAGATGTTATTCACATGACCTTTTAATAAAATAGCCCTCTCAAGTCAGTTCCATTTTTGTTCAATAGGGGCCAGTTACTGTCTTCTGTCATTTATAAGGTGTATAATTATCCTAATTATCTTAAAATCCAAGGTTTAAGATCTTTTAAAGAAATTTTAGGAAAAGAAAATCAACAACACCCTGAATAAGGAAAGTGGATCTTTTGGAGGAGGTGCCATAAGGATGTCTACAGAAACCACACACTACATCAAAGGTCCAGAGTGAACTTTGGAATATAATGAATTGAACTGAAGGGGATTGAATCTATCATTTATTCTGAATGTAAACTCTTATGCCAAAGGGGAGTGCCCCCTAATTGCCTTTTTTTGTCAATGTGTCTATCAATCATTTTTTTGTTTTCTTTCTCCTTTTTGTTTTCTTTCCCTCTTATCCCCAAATTGTTGTAATTCCCTCTTTGGAAAATGCAGTTTTATACACCTCTTGTAAAAGAATTGTTAGAGGTATAGGCTACATATGTAGAATGATTCATTGGGGAGACCTGATATATTAATCTTTTAAAAAACCCAAATGAGGAGATTTAAACATGTGCGTCTCCCAAAGAATCAAAGGGGGGATTGTGTGAAGTGAACACCCTCCCAGGATCATGCACTGTGTCCTAGTACTGCTAGTGTTATATCAGATCAGTGGGCTTGGGTCATCAAACAGTGATGTAGGCATTTGACCTCAAAATGATGCAGAAATTGGTCTGGGTATAAAGGGAGAAAATAAAAGTAGGGGGATCCAGGAAGTGTGGTCTCTCTATTCTCTTGGGTGTGTGGCTATAAGGATAAAAATTAATAAAGGCTGATATAATAATATAAATTAGTATTTTAATTAAAGCCATGTTGATAGATAAAGTTATTAGACCATATGCTTGTAAGAATTCAAAACCGCCGCCCTCGCCATTATTGTCTCCTGTTTCCTCCCGAGTCTGCTGGCCAAGAGGCCACTCCCTCCTAACCCAGGAGATTTAAACTGTTCTGTGTGGAGACGTAGGCGTCTCCACGCCCAAAGAACTGGAAACGGAAACCCGTTGGACCACGGGAAATGTAGTTTGACAATTTCCACGTGTCCATAGAAAATATATATACTTTTAGATAGCATCTCCCAAATTTCACTTTTACAATTCCCCGTGAGGTCTGGCAAAAAAAAGGTTAGTCCTTTTTCTTCGCTGGACCTGTAAAAATAGACAACTTCTAAAATTTTCAGGAATTTGGGGATAAAAGAAATAGATGAACAAATGGTTAAAATTAGCCGCATTGACAAAAAAACCAATTTGGGGGGCAGTCCCCTATTGGTATAACAGTGTACAATTAAAACAATATATACAACTCAATTTCCACTCCCCATAGTTCAATCAACTGCACCCCAAAGTTCAAATTTGGTCTTCATGGTACAGTGAAGGCTTTTCAGACATCTTCATGGTGTCTTCACCAAACAGGTTCATCGTCTGGATTCTGGGGAGATGGCGAGATCCTTATCCTGAAATTATTCTCAAAAGAATTTAAACTTTACATTATAGATTACAAAACATACATTTTCTTCTAAGATTTATACAATTCCCCGTGAAATTACTCCTAAAAGAGTTAAGTATACATATATTTTTACATTATCAAATTTTAAAAAACTTAACAGATATCCCTCTAAGGTAAATCTTAAACACACCTTTTTTTCTAAAAAAGGGTACCTCAGGTCAGCTAAGGATGGCAAAATACAAAGAATAAAATTCAAGAAAAAAGAAGAAAAAATTAACTTGTGAATGAAATGTAAAATGTGCAAAAATCTGGGGAAAATAAACTTAGACCTTTGAATGAAGGCCTAATTAAAGTGAATTCAGCAGTTTGCAATTACCCATTCAGGGCCAGGACTTAAGGAAAATGTCTCTCTCTGATCTGGCTTATCATCAGCTTTTCAGGGAACTGAGCCAAATAAATAACCAATCTTAGGTGCTTTCTAGGAATCTAAGTCGAGGGGACCCACGTCCTCTAAAGTTTTAGAAAAGAATGGGACTCCAGGACTCAAACCCCAATTTCCAAGCCCTAAAGTATTGGCATAGAACTGCTGCAATTATGCAGATCTTAGTCAGTCAAGTCTCTGACCATGTGCTTTCTTTAGCACTATTAACAGCTCTCATGTTCCCTTTTTTGTAGAATCAGACAGAAAGGCATTTAATCACAGTCCTATAGGCTCAGGTATTTGCTGTAGAATCAAAAAAAGGATAAATAATGATTATATATGTACTTCCAGTACAAGATGAGAAAAGGGGAAAAATCAATTGCTCTAATTAAAAAAAATGTTTTAAAAATAAAATATATATATATAGCTTAGAACTAGAAGGGTTTTGTTACCCAAAATGAGATTCTCTGTGAGAGAAAGTGGGTTTTACAAAATAGCAGATTCACAATGCACATTCAGATAGAGTACCATTATTTCCAATAGCACATTTTAAAACAATAAACAACGTTTAAAATCATTTACTTGTTACAACTTTAAATCTTGGCTAAGAGTTTCTCAACAAATTCTGTTATTGCTTCTATAGCAAAACATGATATTTAAAAAAGAAACCTTCTGATATAATCATCCTCAGATAAGAATATACAGGAGCTCCTTGACTTCCTGTTTTAAAAAATCCTGGGTAGGAAATGCTTCTACCCATTTAAGGCAACAATTTCTCTTATAATAAAATATATAAAAGCTTTATCCTTTAAGACAACAATTCTTAAGGATTTAAAGTAAAAGTTAAAAAGACCTCTTGTAAAATTACAAGATAATTCTCAAAGCAAGGAAACTTCAAGGTTCATTAAATTACCAAGACAGAATAAATTTTAAAAGACATGTGCTCTATAAATCCAGTATACATAAGGCAAGTTACAACTTTAAAAATGTGTAGGAAATATAATGTGAGTATTAGAGTAACAAGCTGGTCAAAACCTCTTACCAGTTCTAATAGATTTTTCTCATTATTTGGGAATTACAATAAAATCATAAACAGAATTAACCTAGCAGCCACAAACTTCATTAACTTAAAATGATTCAGTGTAACAGGAAAATCGACGAAATAAGCAAGATTAATTTACAAAACGAATTAGCAAAATACAATAAGATACAGTCTCTTAAAGACAGAAATAAAGCTCATTCAGTTCCGAGGTTTTAAAAGTTCACCCCTGGTTCAATTTAAGGTTCTTCTGATTGAGTTCTGCTGAGTTTAAGGGGTTTTTTAAAGTTCAAAGTTCTGAGCAGGTATGGGGGTGAATATTTCTTCCCCTGAGTTCAGTTCTTAATCACAAGAAAGTCTGAATAGGCCATTCGGCCCCATTAAAGGTAAACGCTAGTTCCACGTGGTGTCAGGTCATGGGCTCAGGGCTAGAGAAAAACTTAAAGTCAGTTTTGTAGAAAATACCACGTAGAGCTTGTGGGGGTGGGGGTTGCCTAAATTAGGTCTTTAGAGAAACACATGGAAGGCTAGAAATAGGGAGAAAGGGGAATATACTACCAAAATCTTTAGCGGCAGAGCTGAAGCAGTCTCTGGAGATCGAGATCTCAGCCGGGGGTCATTGATGTTGGGGCTCGGGGTTCTGGAACTAGCAGGATTAGCAGCATCAGCAGCAGGAAAAGCGGAGATGTGGTCTGGGACGCTTGCAGGCTTGCGGCAGGGCAGGAATGGAGATCAAGTCAGGAGTCAGGAGATTGGCGGCAGAGACACACTGGCTGGGCTCCGGCATTTTAGTTTAAAAGCCAAAAACCCGAAATTGGCTGGCCTGACCTCCCAAGGTGGTTTGGGCTGGACTGGCTGGCCAAGTCCCATCTGAGGCAAAAACGTGCTGTTGCTTTTAGCAAAAGCATGGCAAGGAAAACCATTTTCCTTTTTAAAAAAAAGTGCTCAAAAGAGCTGAGCCAGAGGTCCAAAAAGCAGGCATGGCTATCGTTTCTGAAAGGCTATCTGGAAAATTGAAAATTTGATTTCCAAACTTCGTAAGGTTGCCATAATTATAAGGATAAAAAATGATAAAGGCTATCTTAAATATATAAATTAGTAATTTAATTATAGCCATGCTGATAGATAAAGTTATTAGACCATGCGCTTGTAAGAATTCAAAACCGCTGCCCTCGCCATTATTGTCTCCTGTCTCCTCCCGAGTCTGCTGGCCAAGAGGCCATTCCCTCCTAACCCAGGAGATTTAAACACTTCTGTGTGGAGACGTAGGCGTCCCCACGCCCAAAGAACCAGAAACGGAAACCCATTGGACCATGGGAAATGTAGTTTGACAATTTCCACCTGTCCATAGAAAATATATATACTTTTAGATAGCATCTCCCAAATTTCACTTTTACACGGCCAAAGTAAGATGAATAAGGGGTCCATTGGTTAGACTGACCACATGGCAGGATAAAGTTGGGCTTTTTCTCTCTGTCTGCTTTCTCCTGTTCAAGTAAATATTAATAAACTCTATGGAAATTAAGGACCAGAGTTTAATTTAGTTATTACAAAGGTAATCTGCTTTCATAATGCTAATAATGCTAAACCTAATGCTATTTAGCTAGTCATTAGGGATAGAGATAGGAGATGGACCTAGGGTTCATTGATATGAAAATCTCAGATGAGAGACCTTGCCCCTGTCAATGTAAATATACACCTTTTTGTCCTATTGTCTAGTGCTTTGAGAGATTAAGTAAATTGGCTATCAGGAAGCCAGTGTATATCAGAGGCATAATAAAGATTCAGGTCTTTTTGGTTCTAAGACTGGTTCTCTATTCATTACGTTACCTTTTTAGTTAATCCTTATAGATCACCAAAAATTGATCTAAAAAAATTTTTTATAAGAGTTTCAAGGAAGAGGTCTGACAAATGACTATAATACACACACACAAAAATCTATCCATACCTCACTACTGTCTAAAACTGATTTTTTATTCCATCTTCTAATATTCTAGAAAATAGGATATACAGGGTATCTAGGGAAGACAGTATACTACCTCTGATGTGAGGATTTGCTGAGCCCTTTTCTAGGCTGCTTTCCTCCTTTGGTGTCTTCTCTTCCTACCACCCAGCTCTCACCTGTGGCTCCAAAAAACTGAAGCATGTGCAGTGGCCACACTTCAGTAAAATCACCTGGACAAGCTAGCTAAACCAGAGTGAGAATAACCATTAGGCTTCAAAGCTATCAGTGAGGTATGAGGGTGTCTACCATAACTATATAGAAACTTCCTCTGGCAGAAGGAGCAGATGAGAACAATTCTCAGTGGCCATGAAGGTAGTGGAAGCAGGAACTGTGGGTGCTTAGAGCTTGGTTAGGTATGGAAGAAACCAAAGTCGCCCACTGCCACCTAAGCCATCACCAATCATCTTTTCTTTTGTCTTGCCACTGGACTTCAATGACTCAGGAAGAGAAAAGTGAGGCCAACAATAAATCCAATTTATGCATGACTCAAAAAACATCATTATGATGTCATGGGTCTTCTTTGAAAACAAAGAATGTACAACAACATTTTGGAAAACACATTTAAAAAAATTATTTGCCCATAGGATCACTCAATCAGACATGGAAGAGAGTTCCTTAAGGCCAGATTGTTTCATTTCCTCATTTTATAGATGAGGAAATTTAGCCCCAGAGAGGTTGTGACTTTTCCAGGCTATAGACCCTAGTTTGAATGTTGACAACAGCTACAGAGTTATTCCTAGGTGGAGCTTCAGTATGACTATTCTATGCCTTTGGCTGATATGAGCTAACTAGAAGGCCCTGAAGGTTCAGAGTGATGGTCTCCCCAGTGGATGAATTTGAGATCCTAGTCGCCTTTTGGAAGGACAGAACTTTGAGCTAATCCAGTGTCTAGAGGGTGGGATCTTAGTCTGCTCCTGTTGCTAGCTTTCCAAGATATGATCTGTTCCCTACTCCTCCATTTTCTCTTATCCTACCCTGATCGTAGGTTGTTTTTATTTTATTAATTTTATTTATTCATCTTATTTTAAGATTAAACTCTCACCTATACTCTTTTATTTCCTAACCCTCCATCTCCTCTTTCCTATTTCTCCTGAGTTTAATTTCTACACACATACTTAGTGTATGTGATATGGGATACAGGGGTATAGGTACAGGATACCCTAACATCCCAGATTGTGTAGCATTATGGTAGTATTAGGGAAGGTGACTTTGACAAGCCCGTCATTCTTTTTTTTTTTTCATTTTAGTTTTAATTCTTAATTTAAATTTTTTTAGAATTTTTGCCATGGTTATATGATTCATGTTCTTTCCTTCTCCCATAAACTTGCCCCCTCTCTCATAGCCAACACACAATTCCATTGGGTTTTACATGTATCATTGATCAAGACCTATTTCCATATTATTGATATGGTGATAGTTTAGTGTCTACATCCCCAATCATATCCCCATGAACCCATGTGTTCAAGCAGTTGTTTTTCTTCTGTGTTTCTATTCCCATGATTCTTCCTCTGAATGTGGATAGTTTTCTTTCTCATAAGTCCCTCAGAATTGTCCTGGATTATTGCATTGCTGCTAGTAGAGAAATCCATTATGTTCGATTGTACCACAGTGTATCAGTCTCTGTGTACAATGTTCTCCTGGTTCTGCTCCTTTCACTCTGCATCGATTCCTGGAGGTCATTCCAGTTCACATGGAATTCCTCCAGTTCATCATTCCTTTGAGCACAATAGTATTCCATCACCAGCATATACCACAATTTGTTCAGCCATTCCCCAATTGAAGGGCATACCCTTCTTTTCCAGTTTTTTGCCACCACAAAGAGTGTGGCTATGAATATTTTTGTACAAGTCTTTTTCCCTGTGATCTCTTTGGGGTATAATCCCAGCAGTGGTATGGCTGGATAAAAGTGCAGACAGTCTTTTATAGCCCTTGGGGCATAGTTCCAAATTGCCATCCAGAATGGTTGGGTCAATTCATAACTCCACCAATAATGCAACAATGTCCCAATTTTGCCACATCTTCTCCAACATTTATTACTTTCCTTTGCTGTCATATTAGCTAATCTGGTAGGTGTGAGGTAGTACCTCAGAGTTGTTTTGATTTGCGTTTCTCTTATTACAAGAGATTTAGAACACTTTTTCATGTGTTTGTTGATAGTTTTGATTTCTTTATCTGAAAACTGTCTATTCATGTCCCTTGCCCATTTATTGATTGGAGAATGGCTAGATTTTTTTTATACAATTGATTTAGCTCCTTATAAATTGGAGTAATTGGACTTTTGTCAGAGTTTTTTGTTATAAAGATTTTTTCCTCTCCTTTCATTCTTTTTGTTTGTTTGTTTGTTTTTTTAACCCTTAACTTCTGTGTATTGGCTCATAGCTGGAAGAGCGGTAAGGGTGGGCAATGGGGGTCAAGTGACTTGCCCAGGGTCACACAGCTCGGAAGTGTCTGAGGCCGGATTTGAACCTAGGAACTCCTGTCTCTAGGCCTGGCTCTCAATCTACTGAGCTACCCAGCTGCCCCTCTCCTTTCATTCTTTATGAACACAGGCAAGTACATCTCAGCTTGCTCCTGATAAACATCTACTTTATATCCCAGATATCTGATTATCCTCTAAACTGGACAGTTCCCCCGTTTTTGACTTTAAAGCATAGGATATAACCACATGACCCATATCTGGTTTCAGAGACTCAGTTACAGGTCATCTATTCTTTCTCTAGTCACACAGGCCCTGTTATCAAAAGAGTATATAAAGCCTAGAATACATCTTCTTTAGGAGGCAGTGCTGTACCTATTTCCCCAATCATTCAATATGACTTTCAAATTAATAAATTGTCTTTTTCTTTTTAAGCTAAGTTTTGGAGTCTTGCATTCTTGCAAAGGGCAACCTGTCAGAAATCTTGGGTTTTTACCATAAAACTCTCCTATAACATATGTGCATGCTTGTGTTCCACTTTCCTCTGTACAATTCAGATCAAGGCATCATAGAATGTCTGGTCCTCTGTGCTTATACACTCTATCTTATAATGATTAAAATTCTCTGGGGACTATTTCTTAATTTTATAATTATTTATTAGGTAGCAAAAAGTGGGTGTATGAGAGAGAAAGAGTGATAGAGGGACAGAGATAGAGAGAGAGACAGAGTGAGAGAGACAGAAACAGAGAGAGGGAGAGAAAGACACACACACAAACACACACACAGAGACAGAGACAGAGAGAGACAAAGAGAGACAGAGACAGAGACAGAGATGAAGAGAAATACAAGCCATTGGGCGGGCTCTAGCTGGCAGAGCTAGAGAGCCTGGGTCTGCCTGGCTAATGAGTGCTTCCAACCACCTGCTCCACAAGTAGCTGAGCAAGTTGAGAGTCAGACCACATGGCCTCCTGAACCCAGGGTTCCCAGAAAAAGCCCTGACTTCTTGTCCCCTCTGTCGTGTTTTTTTTTTAATGTTCTTTTTAATGTCCCTTTACAGGGTCTCTCTGATTGGAAGATTCAGAACTCAGGACAAGAGACCTAGCAAGCCAGAATAACTACATGGGACACATGCAGTCTTCCCCACCTGGCCTCTCCTTAGCTAACTTAATTATTTCACCACCCGGGAGACTTCTTGTTTGCAGATAAAATCAAGGAGCTGGTCTCCACTCTGCCAGTTTTTACATCTAGACAAAAGAAGGGAGAACTCAACATAGCCTAGGAGAGACACAATTTGAGCTTTAGCCCTAAAATCAAACTTTTTCATTTTTCAAATCATTTCACAAAAAAGTCCCAATTTATTAATTTTCCATAATCTCACACAACCCTATTACATGAGATAGTTGCATTCTTCTTTTTACCCCTCTTTCCTTTGCAGTATGGTTCCCTATCCTTCCCATTTCTCTTTGGCTAAAGATATAAAAAAAGAATAAAATTGCCCCAATATCATATTTATCACTTTATGATATTAGGGTTCTGAGAAGACATTTGTTTCTTCTTCCGTTATCAGCATTGGAGAGAGACATTTATAGCTAATCCTCTTTGGGTTTATCATTTTTCTATCTGGAGTAATTTTAAAACTTTTACTGGGAGCATTGTGGGAGATATGACTTCCTCTGGGTTTGAGTATGCTGCCAACTTCAACAATTCTCAGTAGAATGGTTTTCCATGGAATGCTTCTTTTTATACTAATGGATCAATCTGGAGAATGGGTGCAAGAATGGTGAGGATTAAAAGTTGTGGTGATATCCAGTATATTTTTGGTATTACCTGTATAAAAAGTTGCTAAAACATGTCTTATTTCCCTAATAGCGTGTCTTCAATCCACAAGACAGATATTTTTCATGTCTCTTTTTTGTGCATTTATTCATCCAAAAGGACCTGAATACCACTTTCTTTTCAATTATGGTTTTAATGGGAGGAAACCAGGGTGTATTATCAAGAGCACTTGGTTTAAATATGGACAACCTGAGCTCTAGTGTGATTGCCTTGTTATATATATTAAAAAAGTCCAAGTTTACAGGTAATAAGGAGCAGAGCTGAGATTTGAACCAAGATATTTTGACTTCATTTCAGATGTTCTTTTCACCTTTACTATAATACTTAGGCTTTGGAAAACAACATAGTATTGAGAAATCACACCTTGAATGCTCCTAACCCCAAAAAGAGAAATATGTTAAGATGTATTTGTTCCTAGGCAGTGAATCTAGTCATTTTCTGCCCATTAACCATGAATATTAACCATGTGGAGGATTTGTTAGTGCAGCCAGAAAATTATCTGCAGACTTTATTTTTAAAACAGTGATTCTCAACCCTAGTTTTAAGAATCTCTGGGTCTTCTATTACCTCAAAGTGTGGCAAGATTCTCAAAATATTGGAAAAAATTAATTCATTTTAATGCCATTAAACATATGCCACAGAGAACTTGATGGTAGAACATAACTAAGAGCATTTTGGGTTTGGACCCAAGAGAGTGGGTTTGAAATCTTGCTTTCAGATACTTTAACTCTTTTTGCGATTATGAGCAAAGCACTTAATCTTTATGGTGTGCTGATTCCTCAACTGTTGAATAGAGGCAAAAATATTTGCACTGCAAACTTTACAGATCTGGGAAGAAAACAATTTTACAAACCTAAAAGCACCATATGAATGTGTTTTGCTCTAGGTCAAAAAGACTACCTGACTTGAAACCCCTCAAAAGTCAGAAATCCCTCATTTGTAATTTGCCATTGTTCACATTTATAACATGTACAGGATGAAAGGCTTATCTTGTGCTATTCCAGAGAGCAGAGCTGGTACCAGTGGATAGAAATGACCAATCAGCAGATTTTAATTCAAGGAAGGAAACAAGCATTTATTTTTGACACCTTTTTTAAAATTTATTTTTAATTTTTCCATGGTTACATGATTCTTGTCTCCCTCCCTCTTTTACTCCCCCCTCCCAGAAAAACAAATATTTATTATGCTCTACTATGAGACAGATTGGGCCAAATGCTTTATAAATATTATTTAAGCTTCATAGCCACCTGGGAGGTAGATGTTATTTTTATTTCCATTTTACAGTTAAGGAAACTGAGACAAAATTGCCTAGAGTAACCTAACTAGTAAAGGTCTGGGGCTACATTTGAACTTGGGTTTTCCTGATTCCATAACTATGCTCCATTTATTGTGCTATCTAGCTGTCACTATTTTAAAGAAAAAAGCCAACTTTTAAAACTGGAGCTGCCCAACAATATGATAGGCTGATGTTTTCTCACTTGGGTGGTGCTTGGTACTGGAGTAGAAGCTAAAGAATAGTTTTCAATGATGGTACGGATATTGGATGGAAGGAAATCTAAGGTTTTCTCCTAAGATTCAGGATGAACTCTGAGCCAAGTATAGCTCTTATCTTTCTTTTAAAAAAGGTCATTCTTCCAGCAACCCCAGAAGCAGGAAAAATCATTTCCTAGGGAGATTTATTTTAAATGGATTTTTGAGCTTATATTGATTAAAGATGTAAAAAAAAACCAACTTTCAATGCTGCTATTAAGCAAAACAGAATTAGGAAAAGAAGTTGAATAAGCTCCAAAAAATATGGCTAACAAGCAGAACTGTTTAGAGGCTTCTGATTGTGATCTAAAGGAAGTGGGGGGATGCAAATTTATAGCTTCACTGATGACAAACAAACAACAGAATACTAAGAGAGAGATTAGAAATAACTTTATTTCAAGTCAGACAATGGAAAGATGTTACAGGAAGAAATTACAGAAACTTGGAACAGAACAAGATGCAATCTAGAAACAGTAAATGAGGAGAAAACATAAGTTTCCCCTGATTTAGTCAAATAAATATGCCTTCGGTTAAGTCAAAAGTAGCAGAATGGCCTGTTACCAATGTCAACAAGGGTCAAAATCAAATGATAATTGCTCCTTAATACCCAGAAGTTATCAGCTCATAAAAATCGCAATCAATAAAAGCCCCTAAAGAGAAATGTGTGTGGTGACATGGGTCCAGCATTTGATACATAGTTTGGGGAACCCAAATAGTGAATTTAATGTCAGGAATACCTAATACTGAATTGGAGCAACTTGGGTTTGCATAGCAAAAAATGATGCTTATGAAACTGTCAGAGAAATAGCCTATCATGAGTCTAAACACACCCACTACATCCCAATCAACAAATGGCATTAATACATTTGGATCCTGGAGAAGATGACAGCTCAAAACAAGGGGGAAAAAACCCTCCATTATTGTGGAATTTTACATCAGAGCCCTTTCAGAGTTTTTGGAGGAATAAAAATATTAAGAACGAGGGCAATTTGGCATATTGAATGACTTTTTTTTTTGATTGTCACTTTTAAAAGGGAATGCCATTCCATTACTTGAAAATCAAATCTCTCAAGTCACATGACTTCCCTCTTAAGCATTTGAAGTGCAAATGCTAATAAATTAAGGATGGATGAAAACTCTGGTAATAATACTTATCCTGCATTAGCTTATTTTTCATGTGTATTTTTGTTTTCTCTCCCCCCACCCAAAAGCTTCAACATACTCTACAACCAACTCTCAGATATTGCTGGTAGCAGAGGTACATGGATAATGCAAAATACTAAATTTGACTTCTAATTATATTACAGAAAACTTTATGTCTACTGATAATGGAGCAAAGTAAAAAGCAAATTTCGCCTCCTCTCAATTTTATCTGGATAGAAGTGTTAACCATTTATGAAATGTCCCAATGGTGAGCAGGGAGAGGAACATGGGGGCTGACAATCCACTTAACTGTCACTAACATCAAGCTTGTTAGTTTTCCTTAAAAACACCAAGCTGAATGCCTAGTGACTAAAAGGCAAATAATGCTATTATACCCTACTGTAAGAAATGACAACACATTGAGGCCAAGAAGAAAATCAACATTTTCTTCATATACACCTCTAATACAAAAGCATTCCACTAAAAATAGCAATGATGGTCAGAAGGTATTTCTAGGTTAAAACAAAAGATAAGAAAATTAGAAAATCACTGAATTTCAATAAAGCAATTTAAAATTTTAAAATATCAAAGGGAGAATTACTGAATTACTATTCTTTGTGAATGCTGATTGTTGTTATTCTACCTGCTAACCTACCTGCTTAGGAGTTAACCCACACAATGTTTAATTTCCTCCCTGAAAGATAGGAATTTAAAAAGTTGCTGGCTTAAGTCCTTGAGAAAATTTGGAGGAATTACCCAAGAAAGGCAAGGGATTTATTTTTATAATAAATACTGATCTATGATTATAGTTTTCTTTTTAATGTATACCAAGAACCCATTAAAAGACCAATAAGAAAAAGTTATTTTTATCTACTTTGATTTACCTGATTATCTAGAGATTATCTTAATATATTCTGGTACTCTCTGAGGTGTATGGTATCATAAAGTAGACTAGAGATGAAACTGAATTATTCCTATGGCCTACACTTATTTAAGCTATTTATTTTGGGGAAGTAGGGATGATGAAGGTGCCCTGTGTTTATTAGAGAAGATAGTTCACCAAGTAGCTTTGCCTTTGAACATAATCAAGAGTATATAGCTGCCATAAAATAACTGTCCCTACTACAGATAAAATGTTACCTTACAAAACATCTACTATACACCCAGTATTAAGCTTGTTCCTGTGGGGTATATAAAAAAATACAACAGATGTGTTTCCTGTCTTTGAGCCATTTGCAACCTAATTCTAAATGTGCTTTTCATTTTTTCTTATTTTAAAACAGAGTATCCTACATAAACATTAAAAGCAACAAAAGATGATAAGCCCTTTCTCAGCTTTGTATCCCTTTAGGGAGAAAGTGCCCAAAGGGAAAATTAGGCTGTGGAGTAACTGTTAAGGGCTAAGAAGTATGATGTTTATTACTGGAGTTTTGTGAACATCAGGATCCGTGCCACCGGTAGGATAGTAAAGTGGATCCTCCTCTAGAGTCCTCCCCTGATTATTCATTATGGCATGGAGTGGACCCTGAGTTCTCAAAGGCTATTCCAGTCAAGCATAAGCTCTGGCAGGTCTAAACAAGCTAGAAAGGCTTTAAGTATGGGCCTGGCAATTGAATGAATTTGATATCTGAGGATCAGGCTGGCTAAATGCAGAAAGGCTCATCACCAGAAAGGTGTGCACCAAGTGATGACATTTTCAACTACAGAATTTCACAGAATGTGGTGGTGTTGGATCTGCTTTGGGGGAGGGAGAATTCACACTGATGAAATTATCTTTCAAAAGATTAAGGTATTCTAATGACATTGGCTCTCATTAGAGAAATAATTTTAAAATGTTCAATTAAAGGCCTTTTTTGCTACACATGGATTATGTTTACGGCACAAAGATTTCTCTGAACTGATGTCAGTTTACTAGTGGCCTAGAAATTCAATAGTAAACCTTTAGTTTCATTTTCATCAAGATGATTATAAAGAGCAGCCAAAAACATGGAAACCTACATTTCAGCAATGTTCACAAAAGCAGACAACTAGAGGAAGCACAGAAAAGGGATAGTTTGAAGACCACTTGAATAATGAGCCTATCCTTGCCTATCCACAGATAATAAGAACTGAGTAAGCTCACTAACTAGTCTCAGGGAAAAGAGACAAGCTTTGCCAACAGAGTCCTATGTCATACATAGAGCAGAGCCTTTCCCACTGTACCCAAGATCTCAAGGTCAAAGCCTAAGAAATCTCTTACTTTCTAAGCAACCAGTGGCTTTCGCGTTCACTGCATTTGACAGAAGCAATAATACTTGGCTTGATCAAATGGTCATTCTGATATAAGTGACATTACCTTTCTGAAATACTTAGCACTATCACAAGCTTCACATGAACACAGAAAGTAATGTACTGCACAGAATGGGACAAGCTGGTTTCTAGGAGCCATAGGCAAAATACAATGCTTGAGCTTGTTACCTTAGACAAACTTTGTATTAACCAAGCACACCACACAGAAGCAGCCTTTTACAGCAATTAAAAACCCCCACCACTCAGTATCATGCTTTGTAAATTTGTGTAAATTTCCCATTTTTAATACACACACATATACACAAAGTCAAAGAAAACCCTGGAGCAAGGATTTTTTTTTCTGTTCATAAATTATACAAACTAGAATTGTGGAAACTGGTACTTGTTGAAATTATTTGAAGCAAATTATTAGGCAGACATGACTTTTACGAAATACGAATGAAGGCTCTAAAATAATTTCAGCATACCCACTGAAACTTCACAAGTTGCCTTCCAAATTGTACAACTTAATTCATCCCAGTAGGTATAAGATGAATTATTTTTATGAAGTAGTTATAAAGCAATTTTCTATTTACAAAATACTTTACAATAATTATTATTTCCTCCAACATCTGTGAGCAGCCATACTATCCTCATTTTACAATTGAGGAAACAGACATAAAATAAATTAATTTGTTTAGGGCAAATACACTGAGAACCAATACACGAATTCATAATTTTTAAACTCTCAGTCTGATGTGCCGCACTACTATATCACTTTAAAAAATTTCAAAAGGATTAAATGAATCTTTCTTTTCAAATCAAATGTCCTTTCAATATAAAGACTGATAGTAAGAAAAGCAGGAAGTTCTAAAACAATCAAATGCAAGGAAGTCTTCAGAAAACTTGGTATCATAACTTTCTATCCATGAAATTTGGTTTCAATCTATATTTTAAATAAAATATAAAACCTTGGTGTTTGGGAATCTATGCAAATGATTTGGGGCTAGTTCAAAGTCAGGTAATTCTCCAAAGATAGAAATTTGAGGTGCAATAGGCAATTCAGATTTGAGAAAGAGCAAGCTTCAAATAAATTATGATCTCTTGTCTCTCTCCTCAGTTCAGAATCCTGATCATAACAACTAACCATATCCGCCTAATGAAGAACTAAAGGACATAAGTATGCAACTACAAAAAGGACCATTATGCCAGAAAGTGGTATAGATGGAGAAACTTCTAATTCATACTTTCCCCCAGATCATAACCTATTCCTAATTGCCTCTGGAATCTTCATGGATGCTGAGAAAGAAGGGTACAGTTTGTTAAAGAAGGGAAATTTGCTTTACAGGGCACTAATGGCTTAAATATCTACCTCAAACCTATAAAGTGGCTAATACATCAGAGAATATTGCTTCATAGGAAGTTTTGGTGAGAGAAAAAGGTTAAAGTAGTCATCATATCCTCTAAGTTCTGCTTTCCTAAGGGAACTTAATTATTAATAAAAACACTCAACCAGAGTATAAAACCAAAAAATAAGAGCAGTCAATTTTCTTTTCTGGTAGCTTTTATCCATAATTCCTGTATAAGATTAGTTCAGGCATTGTCTATTTTATCAGTGTTATAAATAAAAAAATATAGTACCTGTTCTTTTAGAACATTATCACTTTAACAGTCACTAAGAGACTCCCACTGTATCTTTATAATTTTGTTTAAAATGTCTCAAAACACAATTTATGCATTATAATTTTATCAATATCAAAAATACTTTAAAATTATCTATGTTGGCCAGTGTATTACACATGCCAGTGTAAGAAAGTAATTTCTTTCTTAGGTAAATCTCAATAAAACTGCAATTACATGTAAAATTGCATTTGAAAATTTAAAGCATTCTTTATATAATGTATTCACATACACTTTAAACTATAACCAAAATCCTACTTATGCAACCTTATCTACATTCATGAATTTTAACCCTTACTGTTTTTAACTTTTTAGTAGAAGAAAGGTCCTTTATTATTCAAAGGGGTGGAATCAAGGCCACTGGCTTAGATTCTATCTTAAATATGAACAGATATATTTATCTTTTTATAATATATGTAGTATTTAAATGTATTATGAGGAGTCTTGAGATACATGGATGAGCTAATTATAACTATTAAATAATTAAAGTTTCAAAAACGTAGAGATGCTCTTCATGAAGCTTAATATAGCAAAACTATTATTCAATTTTAATCACTCAAAAATAAACATATATATTAAAAATATGTATGACATAAATCTTACACCCTCTACTAAGTGTTTTTTATCAGACAATTTTTTCCTTAGTTAGGAAAGCAGAATTTGTAAAAGATGACTACTGTCACAGTGGCTTAAAGACTAATTAAAAAAAAAGAAAGGGCTGTCCATGGCTATCAATCAATCAATCAATCAATCAATATCTTAATGACATAGTACCTCTCCTCCCATTAAAAAAATTCTTATCATGGAATAGACATTTGTGATTCTAACCACAACGCAGTTTCAGTATAAAATGTAATCAGGTCAAATAATAACAAGTAATGAACAGAAGTAAGGAGTGTACATGCACTAATATTAAACCTTATGCTATTTTCTGAGTACCTAGGTACAAAGGTGACAGGTTCCCACAGAAACAATTAGCCATGTAATTTTAAAAATTACTTAGTAAAAGTGGCCATTTTAATTTGAGGGCCAATTTCTAGGCTAAGTTTAAAATCTTAACTTTTACTTTCATTATGTTTTATAATGAAATGCTCCTCTCAAAGTTACCTACTGAATTTGCTACCAGCAAACACTATCATATATCTTTAGCTCAGGATATATGAATATCAATGTAATACTTAGTTTCAGTTCTAAACTGTATGTGCATGACAAAGTTTGAAACAAATAGGCTAGTCATTATTTGTACACTATAATAAATACACAAGAATACAAGGTTTTATAAAAATACAATTTCTAATCAATTTAGGAGATTTACAAACCATGAGAACATTAAATACTTAAACACAAGATAGTCCCTTTTATGGTAGTGCCCAATAGGCTAGATTTAAAAGAGGTTCCTCTCTGGTAGTTGTGTATAGTTGATTATATCAGTAATCTCTGTATAAGATCAGTTCAGGTATTTTCTATTTTCCAAGAGTTATAAGTAAAAATACGGTACCTGGTCATTTACAACATTATCCATTTAATAGTCACTAATAGACTCTCACTGTATCTTTTAAAATTTAGTTAAAAATGCCAAAGACACGATGAATACAAGTACTGCGATAACATTAATACAAAAAAGCAATACAAATTAAGCTGTTGAATACAAAAATACATTGAAATACATAAACACCACAATGTAACCTATAGCACTAATTGTTTTATGTGAAAAATTAAATAAAAAGTTTAGTATAAGAACTTAGGTATTCTCACTGTTTAACAACATTTTAGTTATGTACTTCACAATTTTTACATACAGTATAGCAGAAAATACTTTGAAAAGATATGACATTTTAAATGCTTTAGTAGATGATATAATTATCCTTTACACAAAAAAGTACTGACAGAATGAATAAAAGTCATTTACTTAACATCAATTGTTCTAAAAAATGAGGGTTAAGATTTTTTAACTTCATTTGTTTATATTTCAGTTAGCAGGTTTGGCCTGATAAATTCAGAAGATCTTAGTCTGAAATATTTCTTTCAAAGTACTGTACACTGTATTGCTTGAAACTATACATCATAAAAAAGTAGCAATTCTTTGTCTAAACAATGATTATGAAAGACAGTTTGCACATATATAGGTTGAATGTTGAGTTCTTCATGATGTTTTATTTACAATGAAAAGTGCTTTCATCAGCTCTAACGTGATACATCTGTTTCTATGTGTCAATTATTACAGTCTCCCTGAAGTTGAAAAAACATGTAGAAAATACCACATCTTTGCAAACACTAGAGCATATAACTGCATGTGGTTCTGGAATTAGCAGCTGAAAAAGTGTTGATAATTATAATTTAAAAATAAATAAAGCATAGAGGTAAACCAGTTACAAAACAGCAGAGAACTGCAATAGTCGCAACAGTAAAAAGAATTTTTTTAATAAAGCAATTGCTAACAAAATGGTGAAGCTGTTGGATCAAAAGTCTTAAAAACATCCTTCAGGGATTTATCATCTGATTCTCCATTGGGATCATTATCTGGTGTTTGATTCACCTGTCCTGGCTGTCTTGTCTGTCTTGGATCACTATACTGTGGTCTTATTAATCCTGTTAAAGCCTGGATTGGAAGGTTGTGCACTGCTGGTGCAGTACTGGAGTGTGGGGGCTCAGGTTTAACCTGAGTCTTAACAGAATTATTCTGTTTTTCTGACTGTGAGTCAACTGGTCCATCTGTAGTCTTTTCCAAATTTGGAGTGGATTTCTGCAAAGCTTCTGAAGAAAGTTCATTTTTGCCACTGTTTTGCAAACCACTGATTTTTTTCTGGTTCTCTCCATTTTCTCCTAAAGAAAGTGATGCTGGTTCTGATAAGGACAATGAGCCATGTTCCCTTGGGTCATACAAACTAATGCCACTAAGAATAGAGCTTGGTGTTCCCAGTCTAACACCAGTTGAAGCTGATAGTTTAGGAGCATATGGAGGAAGAGGATCAGACTCAGATTTATTAATTACTGCCCCTGAGGTCTGTGATGAACCAGGACTTGGTCTGGCCAAACGCGGATCAAATTTTGACGGATGAGGATCCTTTGCATTCCCATGATGAGAGTCTGTACTGGACAGCCTATGAAGTCTAGGATCAACATTTTTTTGCAACCTAGGATCTCCCAATTTATTTCCTGGACAATGGGTGTCTCCAGGTTGGTCCAAGTATCCACTTCTTGTAGTATTATTTTTGGCTTTTGCTGCTAATCTTGGATCAGCTGGCATTGTACTTTGATGAAGATCACTATTTATATTACGTAACTTATTCAGCCTCTGGTCAGCTATCAGTGGAGGAAGAGGTAAGTTGATTGATGAAACTGGGTCAGGTTTAGGTAAGGGTACTGGAAGTAAGTCTTCAGGAGCCCATATAATGTGTTTTGCAAAGTTTGGTTTGGTCAGGGTAATATCCATTTTAATATGACTGAACTGTCTAAGCTGTGATCTTGGATCTTGTAGTGTTATACCAGGTAAAGATTCCAAAGGTATTAAGAAAGCTTTTTCTCTCAGCTCTCTCTCTGTTTCTTCTTCTTCATCATCTACTCCTTTTTGTTTAATTTTAACTCCAGAATTTGAATGTTGTAAATCAAACTTTCCTCCACCAACAGAGGGGATTGCATGACCACTTTCATTAAGTTTTAATTTCCTGGGATCCCGTGCAAGTCTAGGATCAAAAGGGGTGGAATCAGAAGGTTTTCTAGCATTTTGTCTTGGGACAGCCCTAAGTCTAGGATCGACAGCTTGGCTTCCTGTATTTTTGTCTTTAGCTAGTCTTGGATCAGTAGGAGTACTGAGTTCTGTGGAATGTTGTTGTTGATTCCTTAGAGTCTCTGTTTGTTTCTGCAAAGTTTTCAATATTGATTTGACACTACTTCCCTCTTCTTCTTCACTACTGGAATACCAGTTAACGTTATCATCTAAAAACAAATAAAATTCAAAAAAGGTCACATTTAAATTTTGAGTTTCCAAACAACAACGTCTTTGTAATAATGTTCACTTAAAGCTGAGCTAATGAGGGAATTGATGAAATAAAAGTTAAGGTACTCTTTTATGATTAATCTCTCCCCTCCTCCCGAACAGTGGTTGCATAATTACTAACTATAGTAACAGGGTCAATGAGTTCTCTAGAGAAATGCATGTCAAAATCAAATCAAAATGGAGGTCACTAAATTGTGTATAAAGATTCCTGTGAATGTGTATTGATTTAGAAAATAACATATTAATATTGTGTTTTATTGTATTTTTATTTTATTTTGTTCAATATTTCCTAATTACATTAAAAACAACCCATATCTTCCATCTTAGAATTGATACTAAATATTGGCATCAAGGCAGAAGAATGGTAAGGGCTAGGCAATGGGGGTTAAGTGACTTGCCCAGGGTCACATAGCTAGGAAGTGTCTGAGGCCAGATCTGAACTTAATACTTCCACTCTCTTAGGCCTGGCTCTCAATCTATTGAGCCACCCAGCTTCCCTCCCAATTGCCAATTACATTTTAATCTTGCCACACTTTAAGTGTTGGGAGCCAACATGTGGCCTGAGGGCTGTGTATTTGGCACCTCTGCTCTAGAGGATATATTCCTTTTATAAAGAATAGTTTGGCAAATCTTACTTAAAATACTTCTCGTCTGGGGAAAAACTGAAATCAAGGTAATCTTTTTTCACTTTTAAAGGAACTAGAGAAAGAGAACGTAAGATACTAAGATATCTCTCAGTAGTCTGAGAATTTTACAGGCCACTTCATTCAAGAAATTCCTAGGTGACATAATTCTGTGCCCTTTAGTACAACAAATAACAGCTAAAAATAAATATGCTACCAATATTCCTGGAGAAAAAATTGGCAATTTTGTAGGTAAGTTATTTTCAAAGAGGAGTTTATTTTTATTTGGATATAAGAAAAACCTAATGCCAATGACTGAAAATCAGTCTGAAGACTGAAAATATCCATATTCAGAAAATAAGTCATGTCAGCATTTTTATTTTTAGTTGTATTAACTATCAGCTTTGTTAAAATTGAAAGTCAAGAAAACTTGTCAAGAAAAATGCTTTCCTACCTCACCACCTCCCATCAGCTGCATGTAGCCACATGTCAGTTACTTGTTACTGTTACCTGTTGGTGTCTTCAAAGTTACTCATACTGAAAAGAGTACTTTGAAAGAATATAAAACCTGCCCTTTACCATTTCTTGATCAAAATTTGTATAATTTTCAGGCAGAGATAGAAAAGAACATGTGCTAGCCTTAAAAGAAATGTCCACAAGGAAAACCCTGATGAATTTTGAAATCATTTCCCCTAAAAAAAGTCTATTTTTTAAGTTTAAAGGTTAAATTCACCAGTTCAAAAAATGTATTTATGTAAAATCCCTCTAACATCTGATTATTCCAAATAAATGAGGTATTATTTAGCTATGATTCATGAGGAGCTGATTAAGATGATTTGTTATCATGAAGTTTCTAGAGGAGAGAAATAGCGGTAGCCACCCATTGCTATAAGTTTCTATAGGACAGAAATAGCTAGAAGTCACCTGTAGGCAATGTAGCTTTATTTGCTCATTTAAATATTTTATGCAAAAACATCCTTCTCCAGCCACCAAGCTTCCTTTTTCTTTCTCTTTCTTTTCTTCTTCCTTTTTCCCATTAGAATATAAAATTTCCCAAGAGCCAAGACTACCTTTTTCTTTTTGTATCCACGGATTTTAGTGTCTAACTAGCATAGATTAAGTACTGAATAAATGCTTTCTCATTTGTTTACTCACAATACAGAAAGAATAGGAAATTTCCCCAAATATTCAACAAACAGTATAGATTACATGTTCACTCCTTCAGAAATGAGGCATATGAATTCACACAAATATTACCATTTAAATACCAAATTAATATTTATTAAGTTTGTTCAGCAGTCTTTTCTCCAATGGGAGATTCATTTAGATCTTAAGATTAACTGGACTATTTTGAAAGGAGACTGGAAATTAAGAGCCTATTTCCTCACACTGATACTGGAAGTATATCTCTCCAAACCTGATCTATTTAATATTGGGCCTAGGCTTCACTTGTAGTAGATCAGGTACATTGCTTAGGTTATTGATTTGTTAACCCATGGTTTACTGGGATGGTCATCTCAGTTCCATTTCTGATCATCCTCTGCCTTTGTCAGTTTCGTGTCTGCTTAAAGAGCTCGAAGTTGTGGCAGTAAATGGGACTTATGGTGGGATAGAGAGAAGTAGGTTGGCAGTGGCAGAGTTAAGCAGAGTACTGGGAAATAGAATTCACCAAATTTTGACTTAGTTCACTTTAACCATAGAGCAAGCATAACAGAGAAGGTTTTACTGTATTGGCATTACCTTCTTCCCTGCTTAATGTTCTTTGAGACTGGTGACCAATTGGTTCTCCATCTTCTTGATGTTTCTGACTAAGTCTTACAAAGAGGGCTTTTTGCATTGCAGGAAGGAAATCTGGTACAGTTATAGTAGGTTTATGGCCTGATGTGTTGATGCAGTCTGACTCACTTCCACTGTTTAGTGAGTCTTGAGCCAGGTGAGGTTGGTGTTCAGCAAATTCACCATGCCATATTGCATCTGCATATATTCAATAACAATAAGAGAAGAACATATGTAAGAAATAAAAACTGAATAATATAAAAAATGTCACTGAATAATAGTAAGCTTAATAAGAGATGAATTTCCCAATAATAATTGAACTTGCATAAGACAATATTCACTTAATCTCAAACTTGGCAGTATAATTTTATCAAATTATCAAAAGCAATAACAAAGTATTCAAAGCTTTACTTTGTCAATGCTTTTGGACAAATTTTTTAAAGGCATTTACTTTAAAATGCAATTTTAGCTAACTTTAGTAAAGAGATCTTCAAGAGGACCAAAAGGAAGATAAACTCTAAGCAACAGAAAAATCCATAAAGACCACAGAGGACAGAAAGCTTTTACCTTACATCAGAGATAAAGGACAATTTGCAGCAGAGATAAAGGACACTTTGGACAAAATGGTGTATATTTTGTCAGATGCAGTCACTCTTCATTTAATTATTTTTCTTTGGCACAAAGGAGTTAAGCAAAAACACAATTCAGGGATATTGTCTGACACACTTTGTAAAATAATGTTCCCATGTTTCTCCATTTCATTATGTTTTCTAGGACCATGACTGATTATTATAATTATTCAGTGTTGGGCTTCCTTTTAGTTTTCTTTTCATTTATGTTATTCAGCAAACACATATTAAGTCCTACTATTTACAAGGCATTGTGCTAAGTACTGAGGAGATAAATATAACAATGAACAGTTCTTGATTTTGATGAGCTTGTATTATAACTTCATTATAGTCATTGTGCAGACTGGTATTCTGTTACAATTTATACAAACCTTCCAACCATAAAAGACATAACTTATATATATATATATATATATATATCTTTTTGTTGGTGATACCTTTTATGGTGTGGGAAGGGGAGGGAGGAGCTGAGACAAATACCTGGGAATAAATTCTATTAAAAAAAACCAACAAGAAAAAAATAACGTATTTCCCAGGTTCTATTAATTCCAAATATATACACATACACACATATGCATATACAATTTCTTAATGAACAATAATATTTTGTCATTCATATACCCTAGTTTGTTCAGCCATTCTTTAGTTGGTGCACACTTTGTTTCCAGTCCTTTGCTGCCACAAGTGCTATGAAGAGTTTTATAGTCAACTTTCCCCCGTCTGTAACCTTACTTGCCACAGAATAATTATTTGATAAATGGTATGATTTTATTGGTCCATATCTATTTGAATATTTCTGGTATATCTTAATCATTTTAAATACTGTCTAGAATTAAAGGTCAGTCTAACTTTGGCTCTTTTGCCATCTGTTTCCTTATTTTATTTCCTGAAGTCTCACTTGGGAATGAATTCCTTTATTTTTTAACTTAATGATCCCTGTGTCATTAAATCCTGCCCAGTCCCATTCCCAGGACTCATTCACTGCCATGCTGGCCAATAATGATAGCCACAATTCCTGGCTGCCATACTCAAAAGCCTAGAGATCTATCATCTTCAGATAATCTGATAAAGACGGCTTAGTTGATAAGGAAGCAATGGACACTGAAGATCTTTTAGCTCATGCTTCCAGCTCTGTCTCTTGTAGCATGGAGTTTTTTATATATACTTCAAGTCTCATTTCACACAAAAGGAACCCCTACAAAACTTCACATTTGCACAAATTATATCATATCAAAGCACAATAAAGTTATAGTTTTACAAATAATTTTCTTATGAAGATAATGCCAGATGAGAAAAAGTCTCAAGGTTAAAAATGAGCCTTTGTGAAGGAAGTTATTTTGCCTGAGCTTGCCACTCTGTGACCTTGGGATGCCTGGAGCAGGTAGAGAGATATACCCACAGCTGCAGCTTTACTCTGCTGAGTGAAAAAAGGCTGTTAACTCATTAAGTGCTGGTTTACTACTACTTATTAGGAAAACCTAAAGTTTTCTTAGAGGCTATAATATTTTTTCAATAAGAAAAGGCGTGGATCATAAAAGGGGTCAAAAGAGGAGTCTTAGATTTTTATCTGTTTGAGACTCTGTTTCTCTTATTGGCCTCCCACACAAAAGTAAATAGGGCTGGTAAAGCATCCTTGAGAAGCACTGGGTTGTGGGAACAGAGGACAGAAGCAGCAATCAGCTGTCCAAGGAAGTCAGCTAGATTCTTACCTTTTTGGATTGTTCTGAATAGGCAAGATTCTATTAAACCCTGAAGTTAATACATGTTTTATCATGTCCAAATGCCCAAATACACAAATGCTGTCCAAGGATAAAATCAAGTTAGTTCTAGACTATAACTAAGCTTTCAAATTCCATCTCTGAGAGGGATTGGTACTCTTGCCATCAGCTCTCATATAAGGCAGAGACATCCCATTTTAGTTGTCTTGCCTTGGATATCTCTACATCTCATCTAGAGCAAGAATATGTCACAAGATAACTGTGCTCATAGAAAAGACCTGGTACAAAGGTGGTTTAGTTATGGATACTTATTAAAGTTCTGCATTTAACCATAAGACCAAGCCTTTCTGTAGTTTTATGATGCCTCATTCTGAGTATCTGACCCTTCTAGCACTTAATGTGAAAGAAGCAACTGCCTTACCTCTCAAGGGAAAGAACGTTTTCTTGTTATATTCTTATGCTGTCTGTAAATATCTACTAGCTGTAAAGCTCAGGGCCTCAGATCATGCTGGGTGTGTCTGCACACCAACTTTTGACATCAGTATGCTCACAATAAAGTCAGTTTGCTCTGAAGATTTATTCCCAGCCTTTATATTTTATAATGTCCAAACTGTTATCAAGGTCTATCAATTTCCCCTTTGCAATCTCTCTCAAATATGCTCCTTCTCTCCTCTGACACTCCTGTTATCCTAGCATAGGCCCTTATCATCTCACATGTTGATCACTGTAATACTGGTGGGTTTGCATGCTTCAAGTCTCTCGCCCCCTCCTGTTCATCCTTCATTCAGCCACCCAAATGAATTTCATAAAGCATTAGTCTCAATATGTCACTCCATTCCCCCTTCAAAAATCTGCAGTGGCTTTGGGCATTTTCTCTGCCTGTCCCTCATGTCTAGAATGCTCTTCCTCTTCCTCTTTGCCTACTGACCTCCCTGGCTTCCTTTAAGTCCCAACTAAAATTTTATCTTTTACTAGAAGCTTTCTCTAATCCTTCACAAATCTGGTGCCTTCCCTCTCTTAATTATTTCCCATTTATTCTGTATTAGCTTGCTTTATATATATTTGTCTGAAAGTTGTCTACCATGTTAGATTTTAAGCTCCTTGATGGAAGAGACCGTTTTTTGCCTTTTTTTGCATCCCCAGCACTTAGCACACTGCCTGGCACATAGTAGGTACTTAATAAATGTTTACTGTTTGATTGAAGGTGACTTTGGGTGAATTACTTACCCTTTCTGACCTCTAAGGTCTCTTATAGCTATAAATTCAAGATTCTATGATCATTTTCCAATTATAGATCTCCCAAATATTTCTTATGCTATGCTTTGGGTATAAGTCATTGATGGAAATACTCTATAGTCCACTTATACAAATCTTACATTCCTCTAATATTTTATGCATTACCCATAATTTTCATACTTTGAATACACTGGTGCTCTAGGATTCACAACCATACTACATCATTAGAAAACCAATGTTAAAAAGGTGGATTTTGTATCAGGGAAAAGCTTGGGATTATTAAAAATGTCCAAATTCCTATATAAAAATCATCTTATTTTCTTCCTCCTATTCATTTGTGGTCACCTCACTGTTTATCTACAGTACCTGTGCTAGATGTGTGCTGTATATCTAAGTGTATTTCATGGCCTCGACAACAGGTCCATGGTCTGGACATCATACATATAGTTTCCCCATATAAGTAGTGAAGTTAACTTTTTTTTGCATAGTGGCATTTTAGCTATTTGTTGAATAAATTATAAATATCACTAGGAAGGCCAGTTTTATTCTTGGATTTAATGCAATTAACACGAAGACATTTGCAAACAGGAGCATTTAGAGAAAATTCTGTGTCAATGACTCAGATCTTTGATGACATATCTTCATGTTTTCTACTTTGCCTGATGTTAATAACAAGCTGATTACTGACCAAAGTTATTTCTGTGGTTATATTCACCAAGGAATCTTATATGATTTTAATACATGCATTTTAGACTCCTTATTGGTGTAGATTTTAAGACAGCATAGTGCCCTACCAAGCCAAACTTTTTTTTTTGTAATCAAATCTACACGGTTATTTTTATGAATTATATAAACAGCATAGATAATGTGCTTATTAAGTTTGCAGATTACACAAAGTTAGGATGGATAGTTAACAATGAACTATAGATGCAGAATTTAAAATATCTCTACAGGCTATTACAGGGAACTGAATTAAAAAAGAATGGATTTTAACTGGAATAAATATAAACTCTTAGATTTGGGTTAAAAAAATCACCTTATACAATATTGGGGAGGAGTATGACTAAAGACATTTTTCTAAAAAAGAAACAGGTATTTTAGTGGACTACTTAGCTCAATATATTCAGAATCCAAGATAGTTTAATGCAATTTTAAGCCATACTAAAGGAATCACAGCTTGCATGTGTAAAGAGGTATAAAAGTCTTTCAGTGACAAATATTAATTGATTAATGAACATTTATTAAGAACTTGCTATGTACTATATGCCAAATACTATGCTAAACTCTAGGGATACAAAAAGAGGCAAAAGACATTTCTTATGTTCAAAGCACTTACAATCTATTAAATAGACATTGAGAAAAATGGGATTTAAGCCTTGCCTCTAACATATAGTAACTGAGTAACCGTCAGCAAGACACTTAACATTCACTGTCCCAGGCAACTTTCTATTCTAAGTTGCAGACAGATCACCGATCTGTATCTATGGAGATGATTTTCCCATACTGATAATGTCAATGGTTCAACTCCAAAAAAGAGCCCATTGTACTCTCCATGGAGGCTTGGATCACATATAGGGGCTTGGATGCCAAATTTTAGGAAAGTTATTAATAAACTATTAAGTATTGAAAGGAAAGGATAGAGTCCAGAATGGTGATCTTCATTGCTCTATTGTGGATCATTTGCAGGAATTGGGGGTGTTCAACTTGAAGAGGCATAGCAAGACTTATTGACAACTGTCAAAATATCTGACAGGCTTTTAGTTGAAGAGGGATTAGATCTATCCTATATGGCCCTATAGGACAGAACTACAAGCAATGGCTAAAAATATATGAGGCAAATATAGGCATGATGTTAAAAAAAATTCCAAAAAAACTTTCTAAAATAGTGTTATCAAAAAAGTACAACAGATTATTTGGGGAAGCAGTAGGTTTCTTCATTGGAGGTTTTTGAGTAAAGGTTATATAATCATCCTATTTTTTTCAGGTATGTATTGACTTGATGGCTACAAAGTGCCTTCCAAACTAGAAATTCTGAGACTCTGGAATTTTGTATTCTTTAGAACAAGTTCTCAATCATTTTTGCACAATGGATTCCTTTAGCAGTCAGATGAAGCTTATAGAACCTGTAATCATAATGTTCCTTTTAAAAAATAATTGAAGAAAAAGCTAAATTTCAGTTAGAGGTTAATGGAAAAAAAAAGATGTAATTTCATGAACTCTTATGAAATCTATCTAGACCCTCAAAGGGAAGGTGTAGAGTAGGGGTTATTAACCTAAGATCAATTTTTTTCTTTTTCCAGTTAGTTATGTATTACAAAAATATGTTCTAGGGCACGGGTTGGCAACCTTTTTGGCCATGAGAGCCATAAACGCTACATTTTTTAAAATGTAATTTCGTGAGAGCTGTACAGTGCTCACAGTGCGCACTCCTGTAACAGTGCCTGAAAAAAAACTGACTTTATGGCTCCTGCAGAAAGAGCCATATCTGGCCCTCAAAAGAGCAAGATATGGCTTGAGAGCCATACGTTGCCGACCTCTGTTCTAGGGGGTAGCTGGGTGGTTCAGTGGATTGAGAGCCAGGCCTAGAGACAGGAGGTCCTAGTTTCAAATATGGCCTCAGACACTTCCTAGCTGTGTGACCCTGGGCAAGTCACTTGACTCCCATTGCCTAGCCCTTACCACTCTTCTGCCTTGCAGCCAATACACAGTACTGATTCCAAGATGGAAGGTAAGGGTTATTTAAAAAAAAAAAAAAAAGTATATATATATATATATATATATATAATGTTCTAGTGGGGAAAGCTATGAAAATTCTATTTGCTTCTTTATATTTTCATGAATAATATGGTCCAAATTTGAGATTGTTTTCATAAAAAAGATTTTAACGTGATAAGACAATGTATATAGGTTTGTAGTTAATGATGAATTAATGAAGATAGGTCATTAAAAGTTGCTGATAACACTCTGCTGTTTTCTGACATTTATTATTCTTTTGTCACTTTCATCTATAAATTGTATTGGGCTGATTTCATTGGGTCTCATATATAGCTTTCTACAGATTTGTTTTCACCCCCATTGCTTTTTTGCTTTTTTAAGAGGATGCTCACATTCTTTCTTCATTCTCATATAGTACAAGTAAATTTGTACTTTAAAATGTTATTGCCTACTAACTGTTATATCTTCTTCCTTGGCAAGGAGATCAGTTGTTGATTGGCTATGGTAGCTACTAGGCTTGTTTGTTCCCCACATTGTGGTGACTATTCTACAGAAGTTATTCCACAGAAAATAGTGATTATTTTTGCAATCTTACCTCAAACCTCATCAAACTGCTCTCCTCAAAGTTAATAATGATCTACCTGACAAATTTAAAGTGCTTTTTTCAATTCTCATGCTTCTTTACCTTGACCTTGATCCATTTTCGATACTGTCAATCAATATATTCTCCTTAATATTCTCTTAAGATTTTCATTACATTGCTCTTTCTTAGTTCGCCTCCTATCTGTCTGATCAGTTCTTCTCAGTCACATTCACCTAGGTAATATCTTTTAACCACAAGTGTCCCAAAAAGGCTCTGTCCTGGGTCCTTTTGTCCCCTTACACTATTTCATTTAATGATCTCATCAACTCCTATAGATTTTTTTTTTTTTTTACCCTTGTACTTCGGTGTATTGTCTCATAGGTGGAAGATTGGTAAGGGTGGGCAATGGGGGTCAAGTGACTTGCCCAGGGTCACACAGCTGGAAAGTGGCTGAGGCCGGGTTTGAACCTAGGACCTCCTGTCTCTAGGCCTGACTCTCACTCCACTGAGCTACCCAGCTGCCCCCTATAGATTTGTTTTTAATGTCTATGTAGATAATTCCCAAATCTACATGTCAAGCTCTAAACTTTCTCTTGACCTACAGTTTCACATCTCCAACTACCAGAAATCCTGAACTGGATATTTTTAGATATCTTAAACCCAACAAGTTCAAAACTGAGCTCCCCTAAACTACCCTATTTCTTCTTAACTTCTTTATTATAGTTAAAGGTATCATCATCTTTCCAGTCATCCAGAGTTGCAACGTAGATGTCTTCAACTCCACATTCTCTCTCACAACTCCAACCCCTCCTCTCGCCCAATCTAATCAGCTGCCAAGTCTCATCATTTCTACCTTCATAACATCTCTCATCCCTTACCTTCATAACATCTCTCATCCCTTTCTCTTCTTGAACATTATCACCACCCTGGAGCAAGCCCTCATCAATTTACTCTTTATTGTTGTCTCTGCCTCAAGTCTCTTCCTTTTCTAATCTATTCTCCATTCAGCTATCAAATTGATCCACCAAAAACACAAATCCTACCATATCATCTCCCATTACATTCAGTAATCTCCAGTGGTTTTCTGTTACCTACAGTATCAAATATATGCTTTGTTTGGCTCTGAAAATACTTTATAACCTGGTATCTTCCTACTTTTCTAGCCTTCTTTCACTTTATTATACTTTATTCCTCTACATTATTCTGTAATCCAGTGTTACAGACCTCCTCACTGTTCCTTGTTCATACATATGCTCCATTTCCCAATTCCATGCATTTTCATTGGTTATCCTTGGAACACTCTCCCTCCTCATCTCTACTTCTTTGATTTCCTAGCTTTCTTCTAGTCTTATCTAAAGTCTCACCTTCTCAAAGAAGTATTTCTCAATCTCTGTTAACAATCTTAATGCTTTCCTTTAGTAACTACTCCCAATTTATTATCTACATATCTATATATCTATATATCTTGTTTGTACATAATGGTTTGTATGACATCTGCCTCATTAAACTGTGAAGCTCCTTGAGAGCTGTTTGTTTTGAATTGGGGAGGTGCCATTTAAAAGCAGTGTTTGTGGACATGTGGGGGACCTTGAAACTACATTTCCTGTGGTCCAGCTTAAATTGAGAGGAGGGCCTAAAAGAAGCTTGCTTGACTACCTGGCTGGCGGAGGAGATACATGATGGGCTCCGGCAATAAATTTAAAAGTTAGTCAGGCGCAGTCATATATATTTTACCAACACGGCCATGGTTTAATTAAACTACTAATTTCTCTTATTATATCAGTCTTTATCATTTCTAATCTTAACAGAGCTAAGCTAGGACTGTGTTTTTACCTTTCTTTGTATTCTAGCACTTAGCAGAGTGCCTGGCACATAGCAGATGCTTAATAAATGCTAATTACCTTTTTCCAGTTCTAATTTTTCAGCATCAATGGATTGTGTCAGTAGGCCACATTGCACTGCATTTATTTTCAGTGTCTTCATTTTTTATCCCTTCTTTAAATTTAGCACTGATTTTTACTTTTATTCTAATTAAATAATAATTATGTTGCCTCATATCACATATGTAACTGATTCTAAAGTTAATCAGACAGAAACCAATCTTTTTCTGTCAATTATAAGACATGATAAATTTTGCTTTTTTATTGATGCAATATAGTGCTCACCATATTTAACACCTGCTGACTCTCTTCTTGAAGACATACTTTATGACATATAGGTGTGAGATTTCTAAGCAGCCTATAAATTTTTGGTTTCTTTCATTAAAAAAAATTAGATTTGTATTTTATATTTTCACTGCCCATCTTAGTAGATCAAGTTTTAAAAGATATATTTAATATTTTATGTGTTTTATCTTAATCTACACTTAATATTTAGCCTAAAAAAGAATGGCTGATATATATGACTAGAGTAAAAGACATTTTGACAGAAGAAATGTACAGTGGAAAAAGCACCATCTCTGGAGTATGAGGATCTGGAGTGTAAATCCCAACTGTGCTATTTACTACTTTTGTAAACTTAGGAAAGTCACTTAAATCCCTCTATGTTACAGTGTCTTCAACTATAAAATGAGAGGGATGAACTAGATAATCTCAAAAATTTATTCTCATCCTAGATCTATAATTCTGTGAAGTTATAGAAATAAAGTTTATTATTTAATTAATTCATCCAAAAGTGGCATTATTTCCCATTCAAATAATAATGACTATTCAATTTTGATTTTAAGAAACCCTCCAAATAATAAAACATTAAAAAAAAAACACAACCCTTACCTTCTGTCTTAGAATCAATACTAAGTATGGTTTCCAAGGCAGAAGAGTGGTCAGGGCTAGGCAATGGGGGTTAAGTGACTTGCCCAGGGTCACACAGCTAGGAAGTATCTGAGGCCAGATTTGAACGTAGGCCCTCCTGTCTCAAGACCTAGTTCTCAATCCACTGAGCCACCCAGCTGTCCCTAAAAGATTAATTTTTTTTTTAATTTTGAAGGTAACATTTATTGTTTATTTTATACTTAAAAAAAGCCACCCTTGCCTTTTGCCTTAGAATCAATACTAAATATCAGTTTTAAGGTAGAAAAGCAGTAAAAGCTAGGCAATTGGAGTTAAGTGAGTCGTCCAGAGTCACATAACTAGGAAGTATCTGAGGCCATATTTGAACCCAGGACCTCCTATCTCTAGGCCTGGCTCATAATTTCATATAGAATATACTGCTTTTTGGTGTTCTGCTGTGTGTATGGAAGTTTTTTTGTTGTTAAGTCAGAATAAAACATCTAAAAGATTAATTTTTAACAAATATAGAAATGAAAACATTATATATATTTATATGCATATACACATATATTTTTTTATAAACCCTTACCTTCCGTCTTAGAATCAATACTGTGTATTAGCTCCAAGGTAGAAGAGTGGTAAGGGCTAGGCAATGGGTCACACAGCTGGGAAGTGGCTGAGGCCAGATTTGAACCTAGGACCTCCTGTCTCTAGGCCTGGTTCTCAATCCACTGAGCTACCCAGCTATTTCCTCCCCCCCCCCCCCATTAAATTATATTTTGACTGTGATGTCTTCATTGGCAAAGCTTTGCCATTAAAATAATTTTCAATGTTTCCAAAGAAATATTAGTTATTCAGAAATGTTTAAGAATATAATTCTGCACACATCCAGAAGGTGACAATTTATTACAATGTGTAATTTTCCAGTGTTATAAGTATTTGCAAGCTGTACAAATATACATTTTAAGTAACTTTTCTTTTTCTGGTACAAATGTACAAAATATGTGGAAGAAGTAGGATAAGCTATATTGTACTGGTCTACTATTCTCTTAACTACATAGTTGACCAGACCTCCTATTTTTATAATTAAGACATTACCGAAAGTAAATAATAAAGATCTTGGGTTTTTTTCTCCCCATAATCTGCAAAATAGTTCTTTGCTACACTGCCATTAAACCATATAATTGACTTTACAAAATATATACTTTGCAATGTATTTCCATTTAAAATTGTTTCTAAGCATACAATTTGTTGTTCAATAAATATTAACTACATTTGTAAAGTTATCTTGAATCACAAACAAGGAACTAAACATGGAATTTCAAAGGTAAACTTACCACCAGAGTTATTGGCTGTCTGAAAATTATGTACAGCTTGATGTGAATAGTAATTATCATAGAATTCAGCTGGGTTTTGTAGGGACTCATAGTTGGCATTGAGCTGCATTTCAGTGGGACCTTGCTGGTAGGAAGGACCTGAAGAACAGTGATTCTCTATTGGGATGTTCATCATATGTCCTTGCACTCCTGTAGAATTGTAGGAACCACTCATACCAGGTGGTGTTAAAGATGGGCCTGGTTGAATGGGTCCTCCAGCTTGATTGTGTGGCCCTAAAAATCCAGGTGGACCAGGTTGCAATGGTGGGCTATGTGGCATTGGTGGGCCAGGAGGACCTGTGCACTGGTGGTGTCCAGGGGAACCTGGGTGCACTGCAGGGCCATTGTGTCCCTGAGACATGTTAGGACCAGGACCTGGACTTGACCCTGAATTGTACATATGCTGAGGATGTGGGTTGTTTCCCTGAAACTGTGGTCCTGGTGGTGAGGCACTATTATAAAATGCTGGTGGCCTGTAAAAAGAAATAATATTTTAATGTTTTTCTTAACTTAAATCTTGAGAAAAAAGTGCAACTATCTAATGACTTTTCATAAACATTTTCTACCAAACTTAGAAATTATCAATATTATCTATAAAGTTCTTTAAAACATTTACATGATATGCTGTTTGTGTTGCTTTTCTTATTTCCGCTGCTTTCTTAGTTCCTACTGACAACCTTTTACTTTATTATTATTCTTGATCAGTCTTGCCTTAATTGCTAATGTCATTTCAAAATTTGACTATTATCTTAAATGCTATACTATAGGACAGACATGTAAAAAAATTCTAGTTTTCAAAAACCATCTTTTTGGGTTTGTATTGTGACATACTATCAATATGTATCACAAGTATATATCACAAGATGGAAATTATAGCACTCATTTTCTTAATATTTTTCTCCAGTGGATAATGGAGTCTGAAACAAATTCTGTATTACTAATAGCATCAATTTTGTCTATATTTGTAAAATGAAAAAACAAGTCTTCTTTATTTACTTAATACATGATAAATATTTCTTTAAAGAAAGGTACTGTGATATTTGTTATAATGACACTTGGAGAGCCTAAAAATTGCCTTACATATATTTTTCCATTTGAGCTTCACAATAACTCCATGAAATGGGTACTTACAAGGTATTATTTTCATTTTTAAGGAGGAGAAAATGGACTCAAGAGGTTATATTATCTGTGTATGGTCATATACCTATCAAAGTTGTAAATTAAACTCCAGTTTTCCTAATTCCAAATCTAGAAATATATCCACTATGACATGTCATCACCTTTTTAGTCCTTTACTTTTTCTTCTAAACATCGACACTGATGTCCAATAGAATCAAACCATCATACAGTCAAACTTAATACTCAGAGAATTATACTAAAAATGTAATCACATTTAGTAGAAAAGGATTACCATTATTCTCTTAGTTTCACTGCTTTTTCACCAAGATTAAGTGCTTCAAAATAATTGCCAAAATAGAAGACATTTCAAAGTTGGTTCTATATTTTCTTTAAGATATCTTGGGATAGTTAACATTTGGACATTCCTTTTAGTTAAATGTTACTCATGATAATTAAGCATACTATGAAACCTTTAATGATAATGTTTAAAAAATTGAAGAAATATTATGAATATCTTTTATAATGTGTAAAATTAGTAAATTCCCTTTGATTCAATTTAAAATTTATTAACACTCACTCATTGTGCAGAGTATTTTGATAAGTGCTAGAAGAGATACAAAGTTTAAATACATGATCCTTTAGGGAAGGCACTTTGATATAGTAGAAAAAGCACTTCACTTGAGTTAGAGCTTAATCCATTTAGTATGTGATTTGGGGCAAGTAACTTCCTTCAGGGCTCAGCTGTTTTATCAGTAAGATAGGCACAGTAAAATCAACATATTAGGATGATTAAATGAAATATAATTTAATTTCATTTAATCATGTATATATATATAGTGGTCTGTAAGACTTAAAGACACTTGTGAGTTATTGTTATTACCAATGTAGATAACAGGATTTCATTCAATTACTTTTGGGGATTTTCTGTTTCTTTTAGTCTGCACTAGGAATCATATATACTAAGAAGTGAAAATGCACATTAGAATTAGTGCTGTCTGAAAAAACTTATTCACTTTTTTTGGTTCACTTTTTAACATATCATTTTACCCACATTTTTAAAAGCCTTTCAGGGATTATCTTTTCATGATAATGAATAGCTCTATAGTTATTCATCAGCCTACTTACTGTTCCTCATGTGAGTGACTGAATAAAGAGGTAGGGAATTTCAATGGTTGTTTTCACCTTACCAAATATGCAAACTTATCATTCTAGCACTACTTGAATTCATTTAGATGGACTAGCAATAAGTTCCTATTAAAATTAAAATATAATATATGGAGTAATCTTTATGTAATAATTATAAGTATCTTTGATTTTTCCAGTTATAATAATTGCTATCTATTGGTTTAAGTAGTCACATGTTTTGGTCCAAAAGAACAGCAATGTACATGATACTTTGGGATCCACTGCTGCTTAATCTTCCCTCTATTTCTTCAAAAGCAGTCTGGAGAAGAGGAAAATGGGAGCATTTAGTAATTCCTGAATGCCACAGAGCCAATTATTAGGGCATATAAACTGTGAGGCAGCTAATAGCTAACTCCTTTTGAAAACGCTCAATTTATAAAACAGTTCCAAAAGAAGAAGGAAGTTATCTATGATCTTTTAAAAATGTAGGAAATTTGGGAAATCCAATGGTTGATCCTCTTCCTATACCTGACAATAATTGAATAAAGGATTCTCACCACACAAAGAAATCTAAGCAGTAGCCTCAGTGGTTTTTTGTGGTGCTTTTCTTAAAACTCTGTAATAATTTGAGGTTGTTGGTTCAAATCTTGGTCCTGCTACTTACTATCTGTTTGACCTTGGCAAAATCATAACCTTTGGGGTCCCAGAGATCTGATTTGTAAAATAAGGATGCTGAATAAGATTTCTAAGGTCTCTTTCAGTTCTAAATCCTATAATATCAGTAGATAGATAGTAAAAGTATCACAATGGCCACTTTTATAGGGGAAGAAACAGGTTCAGAAAAATTAACTAAGCTGCCTAAATTCATATAAAAAGAAATTGGCAGAGCTGAGATATGAACCTAGATCATTTGACTACAAGTTCAGTGCTCTGAAGCAATGGTTAAAAAAATTTTAATTCATAGAGGCAAGTGCAGATTCTTTAGAAGTGCAACTTCTAAGGGCAGTCTGAATGATGATGCCAGAAACAATTCAGATTTTGGACAGTTGCTAGACTGTTAAATGATGCTTTAAAGTAAGGGAAGAAAAGATGGTACCATTCATATTGCCAGACCTTGGAAAGGCACATTTGCAATTTCATGAAAAAGTTTTTCATCTCCATATTAAAATGTCTAGTTCTCCTCCAAGCTAGCACTTCTACATAAAAATCATGGGAGAAATAATATAGGGGAGATTAGATAAAACAAAGTCAAGGCTGAAAATGAAAGAATAAAATTATTCATTAAAATAAACAAAAAACTAGCAACTAACAATTTAACATTTGTTCAATTAGTGAACTATTAGATATAAAGATCATGTGGAGAGTAAAGAATGAGGTTTCATTTTTACATAAGAATCAGACCTATGTTTGAAAGTATAGTATTTTGTTGTGATTGGAATTCTGACTTACTTCTTCCCAATCTTGTGTGCTAGATCCACAGTAGGTTTTACAACTATTTCAAAGAGAGATGGAATTTTCTTAAATTCATCAGAAAGATCTGCTTGAAAATTGTCTTCTGATTCAGAAAATGAAAAATGCTCTGGTGGGGTTGGCAAAAGGCCAACTCCTGGAGGTGGTTTAGGAAGAGGAGCAATACCACTTCTTCTAAGATCTTCTAAATCTCTTTCATCTTCATTTTGTGGTTCCTCTTCAGTATTCAGAGCCTAAAAGAAAATTACATAATTATTTTTGGGTAACTGAATCAATCATGGGTATTATCTGATCTCTGAATAATTCTTAATGTTATACTATTCAAATTAAATATATCATCATCTTATATTGCTCCACTCTTTCCTGGATCCTTCCCCTCAGTCTACAAATGCATTCAGATAGCTCCATTACCCTAAACAAAAAGAAAAAAAACCTTTCCTTAATTTCCCATTGTCTCAAGTTATCATCTCTTTCTTTTCTATTAAACTTCTGTAAAGAAGACTCTATTTGTCTCTACTACTAACTCAATTCCTTGTAATCTACTTTCAATTACTACTATTCTACTGAAATAATTCTCTCAAGGTCACTAAATTCTATATTATCTCTTTATCTTTTTTTTTTTTAAAGAATTCAGAATTATATAACTCTGTGGACCATGCCTTCACTTTTTCCCCTTGTTGGTTTCCTTGGTGCTATAAACTAGTGGTTAATTTTTAACTGATACCTTTTTCCTCTTTTGCTGGAGCTTCATTCTTCTTTCAGTCCTTAAATATGAGTCTTCCTTAAGGAACTGTCTATTGGTCTTCGTTTCTCTCTATTATTACTAACTCCCATGGTTTTGGATCACTTCCATGCAGATATTTTCAAAATCTGTATTTTTCACTTCTCAAGTTCTCCCAAGAAAGCCAAAACCATTTTTAACTGCCAATGGATATTTCTATCTCTATGTCCCTCCTGATCTAAAATAATGTCTAAAACTGAACTCATTTCTTCGTAAACATGATTCTCTCCCTAGTTTTTCTATTTCTGGCAATGTGCCATCACTTTCCCAGTCTAATAAACTTAGAATTGTCTGTGGCTCTTTCTTCTTCCTTATCCCACACTTCCAAACAGTTGCCAAGTCTTAACAATCTTGACCTCTTCATTTTGACTCGCAGTACAAGGACCCTTGTTTGGGTTCTTACTTCTTCTATCTTATACTATTGTAATAGCCTCATTCTGTCCTTTCTATAATCCAGCCCCCACATTGCTGCCTGACTAATCTTCATTTATCTCTATTAAACATCTTTCAATGGCTCCTCACTCTCTAATTAATAAAGTATGATACCAGAGTCTAACGTTCCCCCACAATCTGGTTCAAAACTACCTGTCCAGCCTTACCTCATATTGCCATCCTTCATATCTTTTATATGCCAACCATATAGGATTATTTTGTCCTCCTCCATTCTTATTTTTCCCTCTCCCATGGCTTTGTATTATACTCTCTACTCTCATCTTTTAAAGTCCTTTCCTTCCTTCAAGACCCATTTTAGATGCCATCTGCTCCTTAAAGCCTTTCCTGATCTCCCTAATCTTGCTCCGTCTTAAAATTTAATACAATATTTTGCATGGACTTTGCTTTCATGTCACTTATTGAAGAATTAGATGTATTTGTATACTTTTTATACCATTAGATTATAAATTCCTTGAGGGCATGGCTTATGTCATATTTATCATTATATCCCCAAAATCTAGCACAATGTTTTGTATATGGTTGGTGCTTAACACACATATCAGCAGAATTGAAATGTCAAATGTTTATTGAATATTTTCTGTCCATTTCAATTTCCTTTGTAAATAATGGTTTAAATTTCAGAAGCCTACCAGTAGTTAGAGCTCTAGCTCTCTATTTTTATTAACTGCCTAACATGTATAATCCAAAGGAATTCTGAGCCATGATGGAAATAATGGTAATAACTTACTCTCATATGTTTTCCCCTAATCAAAGCAGTAGATATATTATTACTTTCTTTTTCAGATAAAGAAATTTAGGCACATTGTCACAAAACCAACAATAATGATGGCAATTCTTGAAATCTTGTGTCCAGCATGAATTAATTTTATGTGCATAAGACACATATCTCAAGACATATAATCTGTTCAGAATTATGAAATAACCTTTTGAAGAATTTTCCTGAAGAAGGGAAACAATTTTATAATTTACAAGAATTTTTAAAAAAATATTTAAGAGTTTTTGTTAAACTATTAATGAAAACATAGCAAACTCAATCCAATATGGATCAAATTTAATTTAGTAAATGAACAAATATTCATAAAATACCTACTTGTGTGCAAGGCATTGTTTTGGGAATATAATGATGAAAAACAGAGTCCCTGTCCTTAGGGAACTTACATTTTACTAGAGGAATATGACATGTACACAGATATATAATAAAGTTATCTAATGAAAGAAAGAATAGTTACTAGGTAGGGGATGAGAAAAGATTTAATGGTCTTTTCAGTCACCTGAGCTGAGCTTAATCATTAAAGGAATTTAATGATTCTGAAAGATAGAGATAAGGAGGGAATACATTTCAGGCATAAGAAAGAATGTAAGGTTTCAGGAAATGAAATCTAATTTGGCTAGAATACACATGAAAGGAAGTGATATGAAATGGTTGGAAAGGGAAGTTGGAGCCAGATTATGAAGTCTTAAAATCTAGAATGAGGAATTTGTTATTTTATTGTAAACCTAATCAGAAACTAGTGGAGGTTTTTTGAATACAAGTGATGAAATGGTCAAACTTGTGCCTTAGTAAAATTATTTTGTCAACTTTGTGGATGATGAAATCAGGGAGATCAATTAGGAAGCTTTAAATAGTCCTAATGTGATAAGGACTGTAAGATGGAGATTTTAGGTATTTTATAAATATGTATTTAAAATGTGGCCTCCAGGAATCAACCATTCAGATTGATTCTATAATTAAAATAGACCCAAGTCAGCATCCAGTTTAAGGTAGTTTATTTACAATTAGGAAGGTAAAAGGTAGGTAAATAGAGAGAGGGAGAGGCCAGTCCAGGCCTGGAGAGGCCTGGATGGAGAGAGAGGCTTAAAAGACTAATTAAACTAGGTTACAAGCCACAAGACTTTAGAAATCAGAGAGGCTATAAGCCTACTTAAGGCAGAGTTTGGAAACGCCAAGGTAGGCCAAGGAAGTCAGCCTAACTTACTCACGTGACAATTCAGAGTAGAAGCATTCTGAGGTCTCAGCTGAAACCTTCAGCTGAGTCCAAAACCAAGTCCAAAACCGGAACTCCTGAACTCCTTCCACTCCTCAACTAACTGAACCAGGTTGTAATCCACGTTTTTAAAGAGATAGCGTCTCCCGTCATTTCCTGTGGGCCACCTCTAATTCAAGTGGACAAATGGCAGTCTCTACACTGATTTGGACTGCCCAAAGGGCAGTCCCTTGTTCTTGATTTGATACTTATTGTCAAGCGTGGTTAACTTATCTCCACTCCTCTACTGATGGAGGTGGGGATATCATCTCTGTGCCTAGGGTAAATAGATTTTTGACTATGAATAGGCAAGAGTTAATTTCTTTTACACAGGACCTAAATATGGATTATAGCCACTAGAATGGAGAGAAGGAATATGGCAGATTATCTGGGCTAATAACAAATAATTGCTGAACTATTTTGAATTAGGTGATGCATGAGTTGTGGCAGTATAATCAAAAGGATATGATAACTGAATATGAGGAGCTGAGGAAGAGGGAAAACTCTAGGATGACTCTGACATCAAACTAGATGTCTGGGAGGATAGTGGTACCTTCAAAAGAAATAACTGGGAGGTGAGGTGGATTTATAGGAAGGAAGATAATGAATTATTTTGGAAATACTGAATTTGAAATGTCAAAGAGAAATCCAAGAGAAAATGTTTTGTAATGAAAGACTGGAATTCAGGAAAGAAATCAGAAACAGACACAGGAATCTGGAAAAAATTTGTTTAAAGATGATAACCTATGTGGGTAGGTGAGATCATGAAGCAATAGATTAGTCATATAAAGGGAAAGGAATGGGTGGGGCGTCATAAACACTTAAGAGATTGAAAGATGATTGAGAAATGGGAAAAATGATTGAGAAAAAGGAAAATGAAAAGAAATAAAAAGTCAGAAAGGTAGGATGGTAGTGGTGTTATAGAAAGTTAAGGGATGAGAGAAGTTTTTGGAAAAAGTGCTACTCAACTGTGTCAGAAACTGGGAGAGGTCAGGGAAGAGGAGAAACAGAAAGTCCATTGGATCTAGTGGTTAAGAGGTGATTGGTAACTTCTGAGGGGTAAATTTCTATAAAGCAGTAGAATTAGAAGCTAGATTGCAAAAAGGCTGAGAAGTAAGTGAATGGTGAGAATGGAAAGACACTTGTGCAAATGGAATTAGCTCAAGCCCATTCATAGTTAAAACTCTAGCCACCAGAGATAATGTCATCCCCACCTCCCTTAGTGGGGAGGGGAGATGAATTACCCACATGTGACAATAAGTAACAAATCAAGAACAAGGGACTGCCCTTTGGGCAGTCCAAAACAGTGTTGAGGCTGCCATCTGTCCACTTGAATTAGAGGTGGACCTCCAGGAAGTGACAAAAGCTGCTGTCTTTCAAGTATGATGGTAACTTCCTGTTGAGGCAGTTTGCGCTTTGAACTTGGTGCTGAAGGATCTCTACTAAGACCTCAGGCGGCTTCCCCTCTGAATTGTCGTGTGGGTAAGTTAGGCTGGCTCCCTTTTGCCTACCTTGGCGTTTCTAGAGTCTTTACCTCAATAAGGCTTCTTTGCCTCTCTAATTGCTAAGGCCTTGTGACCAGTAGCCTAGTTTAATTAGCCTTTTAACCCTCTCTCAGTCCGGACCTCTGGTCCGGGCCAGCCTCTCCCTCTCTCTATTTCCCTACCTTCTACCTTCCCAACTGTAAATAAACTACCATAAAACCCATCCTGACTTGGGTCTATTTTAATTATGGAATCAATCTGAATTATTGATTCCTGGCGACCACACCTTAAAATATATATAGATATAGATATAGATATAGATATAATATCTAAGTTTTCCCTCTTACACACTGCATATAGTTTCTTTCTTTGAATATAAATTAATCAATCAATAAACATTTACTAAGCACTTACTATGTTCCAGGCTGGAGAAAGAAATGGCAAACTACTTCAGTACCTTTGCTAAGAAAACCCCAAATGGGGTCTTGAAGAGTCAGACACAATGGAACAACTAAGCTGTGATACTAAAAGAGGCAAAAGACAGTCCCTGCCCTCAGGGAGATTGCATTCTCAAAGTGGAAGACAACAAGCAAACACATATAGAAAAATCAAGCTGATATAGGTTAATAGGAAATCATTAACAGAGAAAAGGCACTAGATTGGGGAAGTCTTCCTATAGAAGATGGAATTTTTAGCTCAGACTTAAAGGAAGCTAGGGAAGACAACAGGCAGAGAGGAGAAGGGAGAGTGTTCTAGGCATGGGAGTCTGCCAGAGAAAATGTCCAGAGCTGAAAGATGGAGTCTCTTAAAGGTAGAATAGCCATAAAGCCAGAGTCACTGGGTGGAAAAGTATGTGACTAAGGGAATAAGATGCAAAAAGATTGGAAAGGTAGAATGGGGCTAGATTATGAAAGGTTTTTAATGCTAAGCAGGGACTGTATTTGATCCTGGAGGCAACAGGGAGTCACTAGAGTTTACTGAGGAGAGAGGTGACATGGCCAGATGGATCTTTAAGAAAATCACCAGTGACTGGATAGAGTATGGATTGGAATAGTGATTGACTTGAGGGAGGCAGACCACCAGCAGGCTATTGATATAGTCTAGGCGTGAAGTAATGAGGGGCTGTGCTAGAGTGGTGGCAATGCCAGAGGAGAGAAGAGAGCATATTTGAGAGATGTTGCAAAGGAGAAATTAGCAGGCCTTGGAAACAGCTTGGATATGGGTGTGAGAGATAATGAGGAAGCTAGGATGACATCTAGATTGTAAACCTGAGGGCCTGGAAGAATAGTACAGTACTGCCTTCTACAGTAAAAGGGAAAATGGGGTTGGGGAGTGGGGAAAGGAGGATTATAGAAAAAGATAATGAGTTCAGTTTTGCACATGATCAATTTAAGTTGTCTCCTGAATATCCAGTATGAGATGTCTGTGGAATAATTGGAGATATGAGATTAAAAGTCAGCAGAAAGGTTGGGGCAGGATAGATAGATCTGAGAATCATTAGCATAGAGATGGTAATTAAAGACATGGAAGCTGATGAGATCATCAAGTAAAGTGCTATAGAGGAAAAGAAGAGGGCCCAGAATTGAACTCTGTAAGGCATCTTTAGTTAGAGGGTGTGATCTGAATGAGTCTAGCAAAGGAGATTGAGAGGGAGGGATTAGATAGGTAGGAAGAGAACCTAAAAACCTAAGGTGAAGAGAATATCAAAGAGGAGAGAGTGATCAATAGCTGCAAAGAGGGCAAGGAGAAGAGGGATTGAGAAATGGATTTGGCAACTAAGAGATCACTGACATCATAAAATATGGCAGTGAAGGAGAAAAGATATTTAAGATGATAGTTTTGAGGGCTTGGTAGTTGTTAACTGAAAACTTTTTTTTTAAAGATGAGAGATATTGGGGCATATTTGCAGAAGGCAAGGAAAGAGCCAATAGATAAGAAGGGAATGAAAATGAAAAAGAGGGAGGGAATGATCTATGGTCAAGCTCCCCAAGAAGACGGAAGGGATAAGATTAAGGGCATTATTTAGAGTAGATCTTGGCAAGGAGGAGAGTTACTTCTTCAGGAACTAAGGGGAAAAGGACAGATGAAGCTACAGAAGGGTTTGAGAAAGCTCAGCAAATAGGAGGCAAAGTCTGTTAGGGGAAAAGAAAGGGTTGGTGGAAATATTTTAAGAAGGACTGATGAGTACTGCTGGGCATATAGTAAGAGAGCAAATCAAGGAAGAATAAAAAGATACTCTGTAGGAATTAGGGTCAAATTATTAGTAGGTAACATGAACTGGATAAGCAAAAAGTATAGGTGAGTTCATTTTAATGAGATCATAAAACACACAAATTACAATCAGCCAGAAAGTTTTTCTTCATAACTGAAATAATACTTATGTGTTGCCAACATTTAATTCTTTGTACAGTACAGTAGCTTTTTAATGAGTGTCTGATTAATAAATCACTTTCTTTATAAAAATGAGGTGCTTTTTAAAAAGTAAGAATTTCAGTCATATCAATCTATTTGACTATATCAGTAATTGCAGTGCATGTATACTACTTACTTTGTCCAGAAGTTCTTTTGTTTCTTTAGTGAGAGGAGCATGGGAAAATTTGCACTTATCTCCTTGGTAACATTTTAATCCCTTATGATAAAATTTGCAAGGAAATTCATGTAAAACATAGTATTAAGGAAGAGATCAAGTTAAAGTCTCACTACAATATTTTCTTACAAAATATAATTTCTAATAGTTTTTTTCTTCTAACATCCATTTTATTTTGATATGACTAGAAAAGTATCCTCTAAAACTTAACACAGGTTAGAAGCAAATATGTTAATTTCCATAATTACAAAAGCTTTCTTATACTTGGAAAGTAAATTTTCAATAAATCCCTATAACTTATGAAAAAACTAAAGGGGCTTAATATGCTATATTTAAAGTTACACAACAAATTAGGCTGATTTGTCCTGGCACAAACACAAAGCTTGCACCAAAACTTTACCCTGACCATTCTAAATAGAAAAGACTCGTTGAAACAGAGATTTAGCTAAAAAGTCTTTATTTATTAGATTTTTCTCTGAAAGAACTTCTTTTTTTCTAATCAATGATATTAATGAAATTCAAAATACTCAATTAAATAGAAAAGCTGATTAAATTGGGTTTATACAGTGTATCTTTTCCAAAACTAAAATCAAACCATTGTGAGCTTTATTCGATTACTATTTTAGAAAAGACTTACTCCCCTTTGCCCCTAATCCTTAATCTTTTAGCTGCATCTTTTTAGTAAAGGATATTATGCATATAAATGCAATTCTCTCCTTTGGTACAATATCCCTGTATATAAAATTTGCAGATTTCCTTTTTTTTCTCCAATTCTGCATCATGATCAAATTTACATTGGTCTCCCTGTTCAAAAGAGAAAGAAAAATAATTTTAAAAACTGAGTACCTTAACTGTGACATTATAAAAAATCTCAATAATATTTTAATAAATAGTTATTAATAATATAAAAAGTTTGTTATATTGTATACAATTATAATTATTACATTGTATATAATAATACAATAATATTATATAATAAAGTCATTAATAATACAAAAAACCTCAAAAGGAATGGATGGCATCTAATTCATAAGGCTAAATTTAATAGACTTCCTTGCTATTACTTTTTGCAACATATTTGTGTGTGTGTATGAAAATCAGCATAAAGCATTTTCATATAAGGTTTAGCACTAGGAGAGGTTAATCAGTTTTACTGCAACAATAAAACAGTAGCTATTAAAAATTCCCCAACAGGAAATATTTCTTAGACTAAAATGAAAGATTATAAATTGGTGAAAAAATAATACTTTAAAATTTTGATGATATAAATTTAAACAGAAATGTAAGTATTTAAATGAAATATTTACCTTAATACATCTCCCCTCAAGAAAATATTTACAAATCTGTTTTCCTTTGTGTTCCACTGTATGCTGATTTATGAACTCTTGACTCATATTAACCCATTTTTTCACAGGTTTACCATCCTATAATAAAAAATAATTCCATTTAAAATTACAAATGACAAGTGGACAATTTTTAAACTTTTATTTTTTAAATATCTATATCCACATGGTCTAAGAAAGCAATGAGGGTTCAACATTTAGAATAGTTCTTTATTGTATGTGAAACAAAATTATCAGCATGGTGAATTCTGATTCTATCACAAAATTAGAGTGAAAGAAGTCATAATTTTCTTATTTTTAATAGAGTTAATACAAAGAATTTTTCTCTTTACTTTCATAATTTGATGGGTTGGTGATTTTATCAGTATTGGTATTCTCTTCACCAATACTGTTTAAAACCATTTTATATCTTCTTATTCCATTTGATTTTTGCTCATGTTTTTCTTGGAATCCTCTACAAAGGATCTATTGAATCACTGGAATTCTTTCCTCTTATTCAATTACTATCTTTTGAGAATCAAAAAGACATATCCCACTTCGTGTTTCACACAGTGTATGGCACTTAATAAATGCTTATTGACTGACTTTACTCAAATTACTAGAGGCAGCTAGGGGACATGGTGGATAACATGGAAGTAAGTACACGAGTTCAAATCCAACCTTAGAATCTTAATAACTGTGAGAACCTAAGCAAATGACTTAACCTATCTGCTTCAGTTTCTTCATCTGTAAAATAAGCAAAATAATAGCTTCTATCACCCCCCATTACCTTCTAATTTAGTTTCCTCTTCAGTAAAATGAGGATTATAATAACACTTGCCTCAAAGGGTTGTAATGAGGATCAAATGAGAAAATATTTATGATGCACTTTGAAAATCTTAAAGAATTATATAAATGCTATTGTTATTTCTTTAGCATATTGCCATTAATATACTTCTTATACTTATAAACTAACACTAATTAATATATTTCTATAATTATTTGGGTTGTGTGAAATATTAGTTGTTTTGAGATTCTATTGTTTCCTGACTTGTAATATATCACTGCTCAGGGAATCCTGTTGTTAAAGAGGTGCACTTATGAAGCACTGAACAATTTGAGACTGAAAGCACTGAACCATTTCCATATCTTAATCCTGTTCAATCTACCACTTTTAGTCCTTTACCCAGTTTATTATGCAACTGCAGTACTTGTCATATCTATAACATTACACATCTATATTTAAACATACATATATAAACATGCATATATAAATTTCATAAAATGCCTGTTTATAGCAATCTAAAGCAATATGTATTTTTCCAATGTGGAAGGCTAGCCTAATTACATTATTGTGTATTTCACTGGGGAAGGCTCTGTAGTAGCATTCTGGAGATCAATGCAATTAAAAGGATGCTATGTGTAAATTGGAACAAAAATTTTTGTGAGACCATTTAATATAGAATGCTGGAATTGAAGTTATATGATCTGAGTTTCAGTTCTGATTAGTTATTTCTGTTACCATGAGTTGGTCACCACACATCACTGAAACTTGGTTTCATCTATAAAATAGTTATAATATCTGAATATCTTTCACATTTGTTGTAAGGAAAGTACTTTTTAAGCCTTAATGTTTTAAAAAATAAGTTAATATGATTCCACATAGTTACATCATCCAAGACATGGGGAAAACATATTTATTACCATATTTAATATGCTTTGCACAGTGTCTGGCACTTAAATATTTACTAAGTGACAGAATATCAAAGGATCATTGAACAAAGTTATTTCCCAATTTATGTCTTTCATGAAGTTTTAGATAGTTCAAATGTTTATTTCAGAGGCATCTTGCTGAGGAAAGCCCTTGTTGTTTTCTTGTCCAACACTATTTTCAACCCCTAAAATACAGTGGCACCTCTATTCTCTATACCTTTCAGTCAGTTGACTTTTTGCTATAAAATACTACCTTTCAAATCTGGCCATTTCCTTTGCATGTTTTCATCAAGGATCTATGCAATGCTTGCAAAGGACACTTTTATTTTATGGAGATGAGAATGCAGGTCATTAGATATTGATGTCTTCCAAGTTGACATTTTAAAAGTTCATGACCTTTTCCATTCTTTTGGAATCTTCTCTTCTTTGAGTTACTTTGAAAATTGATCCATGAGTATCTTTTTGACTTTGTTGCCTTCAGAATAAATATTACATTGTTCACTGTGCTTGGTCTGGTCTGTCTTCTCTTCCCAACTTCATCTTTTCAAATGTCATTGCAATCTCATCACATGATACATATGTGAAGTAAATAAGTGTTGGAGTTCAAATTTGGTAGCTTATTGTTGGTGAGACTAGATTACTACAAACATAGTGGCAGATATATTCTATTACCTGTCTATTTGTTGTCTTCTTGGTTTCATCTACAAATGATCTTGAGATAATCTAGCTTAGCTGGATTTCAAATCAAGTTCTCTTTAGGCTCATTTTCTCAACAGCTTTTTTGTGTATTTTTTACAAGCAGTACTGCTTATAATCTTCTATTCATCCCTGCGGAGTTGTGAAAATCAGACTGTATTTAATCATTCAATAAGCATTTACTGAGTATCCATTATATGCTAGACACTGTGTTAAGTACTAGGAATATATGAAGAAAAAAATGAAAGTCTCTGCTCTCACGAAGCTTACATTCTACTGAGAAGACATGCCCATATGCAAATATGCAAAACATACATAAAGCAGATATAAAGGAATTTTGGAGGGGAAAGCATTATCTGCTGGGAATACAAGGAAAGGTCTCCTGCATAAGGTGGCCAGGTGAGTGGAACCTTGAAGTAAAACTAGGGATTCTAATAGGTGGAGGTGAGGAGGCAGAATATTTCAGGCACAGTCAGCATAAAGGAAGAGACAGAAAATGGAGTATTATCAACAAGTAATAGCAAATAGGCCAGTATGGTTGCCTGTTAAAAACATCAAGAAGAGTAAAACAAAAAGGTTGGAATGGTAGGAAATGATCAGCTTGTAAAGATCATCATATGGAGAATAGGAGTTTATATGTGATCCCAGACATGACATGGTCAGACCTCATCATCTGGAAACTTATCACCCTGTGAGATTGCATCAATTTTTGAAATCTGACCTAATCAGTACCCTCTGCTCCTCCTCCAGGACTGAGCAAGGATCTCTCCCAAGGTCTCCATTTAAGGATCTGTATTCTCTTGGACAGTATATATTCCATCATGACCATGCTCCCAGGAAACTTCAACAGCAGGAAACATGTTCCTGCAGAAACTGCTCATAACTCATCAGCACTGTGTGCTCACTTGATTATCCTCAAAGTATGGAGAGCAGAGCAAAGAACTTCTCTTGAAGCTTCCATTTCAAGAGGTCTCTCATGCCAGTCATCTATTCATTTTTTATCACCTTGCATTTCTTAGGCAGGGCTCCACTAGGTTCCCCAATGCTAGTTATCTTCTTCCTCTCCATGCTCTCAAATCCAATCTCCCTTTTTAGTTTCCTTTTATACATTTTCTTCTCTCATTAGATTGTAAGCTCCTTGAGGAGAAACTGCCTTTTTAAAAAAATGTGTATCCTTAACATTTAGCATAGTGTTTGGCATGTTGTAGGTACTTAATAAATGTTTATTAACTGAGTGACAGGCTTTAAGAAAATTTCACAACTGTGTGGAAGATGGGTTGAAAAGGGGTGAAATTTAAGATAGAGAGATGAAATAGTAGGCTACTGTAATAATCCAGGCAAAAGGAAATAAGGGCCTGAACTAGGGCAGTAATGTGTAGGTGTAGAGAAGGGGACAATGTTGGGGAGATATAGATACATGTTAAGAGTTTAATAAATGTTTTTTGAATATTAAAGGCTTGGTAATTGAATAGGTAGAATGAGATTGAGGAATTGAGATGATCCCAAGGTTATAATGCTGAATAACAGAAGCAGGGAAGTTAGGAAGAGAAGTAGGTTCAGAGACAGGGGAGATAATCAGTTTTGTTTCAGATAAGTTGAATGCCTCTAGTACACTGAGCTCAAAATATCTAATTGGCACTTGGCAATGCAGAACTAGAATTTGAGAGAAGGCACCACTGAATATAAAGATCTAAACATTATCTTCATAGAGATGATATTAAAACTTGTGTCCTGATGAGATTACACACTAAAAGAGCCTAAAGAAAAGAGGGCCAAGAACAGTTAGGGGCATTTATATGGATGATAATTTAATAAAGGAGGTTAAGAAGGAACTATCAGATAGATAAGAAGAGACCAAGAGAGAGAGTCATGAAGAGAAGAGAAGAGATTAGAGGGTGGTCAAGTAAGATTAAGATGCAGAAGAGGTCATTATAAATTAAAAAGGTTTTGTAAAAAACAAATGCAAGCAATATTGGAAGGAAAGCATAAAGGGGGGGATTTATAGCATGTATCTCTGACAAAGGTCTAATTTCTCAAATATACAGAAAAAATAAGTCAGCTTTATAAAAATAAGAAATATGAAAAGGCAGCTTTCAGATGAAATAAAAGCTATCTATAGTCATATAAAAATGCTCTAAATAGAGAAATGCAAATTAAAACAACTCTGAAGTATTATATTGGCTACTATGACAGAAAATGAAAATGACAAATGTCATTGGAGAGGATGTGGAAAAATTGGAACTTTAATATGCTATTGGAGCTGTGAGTTAGTCCAATCATTCTGGAAAGCAATTTGGAACTATGCTCAAAAGACTCTACAACTGTTCATACCCTTTGATCTATCAACACCATTACTAACTCTGTATCCCAAAGAGATTTTTTTAAAAAAAGGGAGAAGGGCCTATTTGTACAAAAATATTTATTGCAGACCTTTTTGTGGTAGCAAAGAATTGGAATTGAGGGGTTGTTTCAACAATTGGGAAGTGGTTGAACAAGTTGTGGTATATAACTGTGATGGATACTATTTTGCTATAAGGAATAACAAGCAGGATGATTTTGGGAAAATCTGGAAAGACTTACACAAACTGATGCAAAGCAAAATGAACAGAATCAGGAAAACATTGTACTTAGTGACTGTAATATTTTTTGACAAACTACTGTGAATGACCTAGTTATTCTCAGCAAAGCAGTAATCCAAGATAATTCCAGGACTCACGATGAAAAACGCCATCTGCCTTCCATGAAAGAACTGATAGAGTCTGAATGCAGATTGAAACATATATTTCATTTTCCTCCTTCTTCTTTTTTTGTTTGTGATCTCTTCCACAAAATGGCTAATATGGAAAAATGTTTTATATGACTGCACATGTAAAATCTTCATCAGACTGTTTACTGTCTCAGGGATGGGGGAGGGGAGAATTTGGAATGTAAAACTTAAAAAATTAATGTTAAAATTGTTTTTACACGTAATTGGGGGAAAAAAAGAGGTCATTAAATGTGGCAACTAAAAGATCTGTTGGTGACTTTAGAGACTAGTTTGAGCATCTTTCCCTTGAGCAAAGAGTGTTTTTGCAGGCTGAAGTAGTTTCTGGACTTTTTTTGGCCCTCTCCTTGTAGCAATTGTTTCATATCAAGCAAACTTCTTCATAAAGTGCTAATTAGAAACAAAGTCTTGACATTTTTTCTCTTTCCATTTTTCAGAGTCTGTAACTTGCAGAAAGAGGCTTAGCTGGAGTTGCTGTTATCATACACAGTACCTTCTTGTGTTTAATTTTTCTTCTAACTTGGAATTTACAGTTTGTTTTGACTAAACATTTAGAAGATGGTTTTAGTGAAGATATTCTGAGATGATGGTTACATCTACAATCAGTTGCTTCCTATGTCAAGATTCAGTTAATTTTTGTCATTCTGTCATTTGGTGTTCCACATATCCAGTGTCTCTTAAAAGTATTCATGATCCATAAATGTAAAGCTTTTTGATAGTCTACAATCCTTTGATCTCTAATACCTTTTTTTAAAAACCCTTAACTTCTGTTTTTAGTTCCTTGGTGGAAGATTGGTAAGGGTAGGCAATGGGGGTCAAGTGACTTGCCCAGGGTCACACAGCTGGGAAGTGTCTGAGGCCGGGTTTGAACCTAGGACCTCCTCTCTCTAGGCCTGGCTTTCACTCCACTGAGCTACCCAGCTGCCCCTCTAATACCTTTTGATACATAATGTTAGTTTCTAATGTAGCTTCTTTTGTAATTCCTTGTCCTCACTTTCGCCTTGAAGTTACCAAGTATTAATAAATGTAGCTTGGTTTGGAGGAATTTGTCAAATTCCATGTGTGATTTCTTTACTTCACCTTCTACAATGGATGTTGGCACATAACACAGTAAAAATCTTAATGTTTGTTTAAGCTCATGACAAACAGTAATCAGTGAGATAAGAAAGTATTGTAAAAAATATTTTTTAAAAAAATTACTGTTCGGGACAACTCTTCCAACTTTTTATTTGCCTTTATAAGGGGAATCAGTGAACTATATTTCCATTTACTTGGTTTTGTTATGTCTTCTGGGTCAATTTGTAACAAAAATATAAATGAATAAAGATGCTGATAGTAAGAGCACAGTAAATATTTATTTGATCATATTTTGCTTTAGTGTACCTGACTTTAAAATTGTAGTTAGTTCTTTGAATTACCAGGAGATGGCAACACTAAGACAAATGTACACATTTCCTGCAAAAAATAACAACAGAGGCATTCCAAACATTTACATACTAATAATACTAGGGCAAATCTAATGCTATCTATCACTTTTACAAACTAAAAATATATTTTAACTCTGGGAATTCAAAAGAATCCAGACTATTCTCTCTGGTTCTGGGTGCAAAGAAACTGGAATTTTCTAATTAATGTTTATGGTATAAAGAAGCTTCTTATAAATTGACTAAAATGTAGGTCTTTGCTCTATACTCCTACAGTGATTTATGGGTTTGAAGATTTAGAGTTAGCAGAGAACTTAGAGGTCATTTAATCTAAACTCTTTATTTTACAGACAAGAAAAATGAGACCTAGAGAGTTTAAGTAACTTGCCCAAGGACATGTAGGAAATAAATGGCAGAATAAATTTAAATTCAGATAATTTAACTTCTAATCCAGCATTCTTTACATTGTTCCATAGTGATAAAATAGATTCTGTTGGAAGTAGGGTTTTAAACCATGCCTTCAAGTGACCAGAATAGTTATGATTGGAATGGAAACCTTGAGTTGATACCTTAGAATACTTGGCCACCCTGATTTCATTATTTAAAACAAAAACTTATGTTGTAAAAATAAAAAGAAAAGAGATTGTAGGAAGTAGTAAATAAAACAGTGAAATAAAGTGAATGAGGTGTTGAATATAGTGGATAAAATTCTAATATACAGAAACTCTGAGGAAATGAAATAAATTTGAAAATGTAATATACATTTCCCAATATTCCTAGATATTTCCTAATATCCTAATATTGCTAGATAACCTGGAAAATAATAAGAGAAAAAATTTCAAAATGTAAAATATTAAAAATTAAGTGAGGAGGTTATGATGCTATTGGAAATCACACCTCTTCATTCTTTTAGATTTCTGCTATTAGAGAAACTTTAGCATTTCTTTCTTAATCATTCTATTTGAGAAAAACAAAGGGAAGAAAAATCAAGGCAAAAGAGTTTTACAGTTTTAATTTCAAATAGAGGGCAGGGACTAAATCTATAGCTTTACTGGTATAGGGAATCTCCTAGGTAAGGAAATTCCTTCTACCAGGTCATCAGCTTCCCTGAAATCTGTTTTTACTGAGCTGTCCAGAGCACTGAAAAGTTAAATGAACTCTTGGGGTCCTACAGCCAAAATAAGGCAGGGTCAGAACTTAAGCCCATCTTTCAAGGGCAGGCTTCTATCAATTATGGCCTACAATTTAGAAGTTCACAAAAATATTTTATTTGATAAAAATGAAACTAAAATAAAATATAATTTCCTTTTTATTTTATTTGTGGTCTTTTATGATGTTAAAATCTTAATACTATATTTGTACTAAGAAGAGGTAAAATTTTGGAAAAAACTTAGCATCTCCTCTTTTTTACATGTCTATTTTTATTACCTCTTGAAAGCCATCTGCTCCAGAGAAAGCATTAGGTCCTTTACTGCCTCTCCCTCGGCCACGCTCTTTGCGCTTTAGTTTCTTCGGCAAGCCACGTCCACGACAAACACTAAAACTTTTACTCCTCTGCTCGACTAAAAAAAACATATATTTCAAGTACAATAGAAGAACAGCATACAAATTTGCTAACAGCAGAATCTTCAAAATAATCTGTGAATAATAGTGCATTCTCTATTTTTTAATGTTGTTGTATATCCAAAAACAAAATACAGTGGCATTTTGCTTCAAGAAAAACTGATACAAACACATTTACAAAATGGCAAAATTAGAGGGTAGTAATTTCTGATACAAAATAATTTGCTTTTCATAAGATTAATTACAGTGTTCTCTTGAAATCAAATTCTGCAGTTCACTTAAAATAGCTATTTTCAACAATCTGATTGATATAAAATTTTTCAGGATCAGGTTACATAAAAAAAAAAGGATGATAAAATAGTAGACGGTGAAAAGTTTTAAGTAGCAAATAAGTATAAGTTTTCCCTTATTTTTTCTAACTTAAAAAAGCCATTCAAAGAAATTAATCTTTAGACTCATTTTATATTATTAAACAGTAGCAGAATTTTGAAAGAAGAGCTAAGAGTGAGTAGGGCAAAAACCACAGAAAAGGAATAATTCATAAAACTGAAGGAAGGTGGGGTTTGATTTATTAGTTCAGACTTAACTCTTATAGATAGCTCTCTAAGATTTTAAGTTTTAGAACAGTTGTAAATCTATATAAGTATAGGGAGTTTCCTTACCATGAGTTCCTTATATTGATCAAATTCAGGTGCAAACTAAAAAACTCTTCTTACTACCATGGTTATTGGTCTAAAAACTCATTTTATATTAACCTCATGCTCCGTAAGTAAATAAGAACATATTCACATAAAAATAGAGATAATTCTCTTATTCAGAAATAATGTGCATAGATTTATTATTAATATATAATAAGAAAAAGGGTAGGCTATTAGCATTTTTTAAATACTCATTTAAAAAACAATGTGTCAGGCCATCTTCTAACTGAAAAATATAAAAAACCAAAAATAAACCCTCTTAAAATCTCATAATAACGTTGTCCTTAGAATCCATATCATGAGTAAGGCTACATTTATAAAGTAACTAATACTGTATTGGGTCCAAAGACCCACTACTTAATTCTGCCATGGAAAAGTATCTGACAGATTTTGTTTCAATTTTATACTTACCTGGCTGTACTCCTTTCATTCCCTGTTTTTTCCCTGATTCTTTATGAAATGGTGATCCTAAAGCAGGGTTTGAGGTTTCTTTAGCTTGTCTGTATTGTTTAAGCTGATCAGCAAAGTCTTCTTCTGTTTCCTGATTGTAGTTATCAAAGTTGTCATCACTGTAGTTACTATACTCGTCATAGTCTTTATTTTTTGATTTCTTATTATGCTGACTTTTCTGTGATATCATGTAGTTTCCTGATAAATGTCCATGCTAAATGAAAAGGACAATAAAAATTTTTAATTAAATAGAGTATAGCCTAATAATTTATTTCCCTTCTCTGATGAGAATTAGGAGAGGTGATAAGTACTAACTATTCTTGCTTATTTTTGCTTATAAATCATACTACCAAAAAGTAAATTCAAATTAATAAATTGTATTCCTTATAAAGCCATGATGGAAGAGAATATGCACACTAATAAATCCATGGATCAATAAATCTTCAATAAGTAATTAAGCCTGTACTATGTGCCAGTACTGTGCTAGATTCTGGAGATTAAAATAAATAAATAAAACAATCCTTATTTGGAAAGTCTATAAAGTTATAATAGACCTGGGAGATCATCTAGTACTGATCCCAGACACCCAAAAAAAACATCCCATAGGAGGAAAAAAAACTGGGCTCAGTGACCATTAAAATATATGATTACTGATATTGTAGCATATTTTATTAATCATTTGAATAAAGGCAAAGACACATGCAATGTGCAAATGACACAAAATGGAGATAGCTAATACACTGAAAAACAGAATTAAGCTCTCAAAAGATTACAGATTAGAAAGTTGGACAAAATCTAATAAGATGATGAAGTATACTTAACATGAAAAAAATTCAACCTCCCACGTACAAACTTGGAAGAGGTATGGCTAGAGTACATTTTTTTCCTGAAAAAGATCTAAATATTTTGGTGGGTTGCAAGCTCAATTTAAGTCAACAGTGAAATATGGCGGCCAAAAGTTCTAATGTGGTCTTAGGCTACATTAAGGGAGGCACTGGAACTAGGGTTAGAGAAATGATTTTCTAGGTATGTTGTGTCAGCATTCCAAAGAGAGCAAACAGGATAGGGAAAGGCCTAAAGATCATGCCAAATGATAATCAAGTGAAAGAATAAGCACATTTCCCTTACAGAAGGGACAACTTTAGGGAGGGAGGGAACATGACAGCTGTTCAAGTATTTAAAGAACATGGAAGATGGTTTAGATTTATTTTGCTTGTCCCAAATGGCAGAACTAGAAGTAATGGATGGAAGCTGCAAAGAGACAGACTTAGGCTTGATGCAAAGAGAAATTTCCTTGGGATTAATGCTATTAAAAAACTGAAATGGACTGCCTCAGGAAGTAGTAATACTTGTTGGAAGAATATTATTGGACATCTCCTTGCAAAGGCTAAAGACCTTTTGGATGACAAATGATTTATCAGTTATGTTGTTAAGGAGATACTAGTTCAGACAGTCGTTAAACCAGATCACCTTTGAGGTCTCTTCCAATTCTGAGATTTAGTTACGCTTTAAGAAATTGGGTCATAGAGACCAGGACTTAATGGAAAGTTTGATATTCAACCACAAAAATCAAAAGAAACATGAAAAGGTAAATAAGAAACAGAGGGGAAAGAAAGAAAACTCATAATTTTTTAAATTTGCCTCTTTAAAATTATCTGTATTCCTATGAGGAGAAATGCTATGTATAATTCTCTGTAGTGAACTCTATTCACTGTTATAGTATTCACTATTATAGCAATCAGAAGAATAAATCATAGGGAGAGGGTGGAATACTAAATGGTCTAAGATGACATGGGGGGTGGGAAAGAGGGGGGTGAATAGTAGAGGACTCCAAGAGAAACTTGAGTGAATAAGAAAAATAGGATATTCTATTACACACAAAGAGGGCATGGGAAGGGGAGGGGACAAATACTAGTATAAGAAGGAGAAGAAGAGAGCATTAAGAGGTAATATTTAAACCTTACTCTCAGTGTAATCAACCCGGAGAGGGAAGAGTAGCTACATTATCCATTGGGATAAGAAACTCTATCTAACCCTTCTGAGAAAGTCAGAAGGGATAAACCAAAGGGAGCAGGGGAGTGGGGAGGTCAAAAAAGGGAGGGGAGGAGAAGGGGGAGGGAATTCATTAGGCCTTTAAAAATAAAAAGAGGGGAATAACAAGGGAGGGGGTAGAAAGGGAAGTCAATCAAGGGAGGGGATAAGGAATACGAGCTCAAAGCAAACCACTGGTTTAAAAGAAAATAGTGTAAGAAGAAGGGGTGGGACTAGGGGAGGATACAAAAATGTCAATGAATGAACAACTGATAATTCTAACTCTGAATGAACGCGCTCATAAAACGGAAGCAAATAACAGAGTGGATCAGAAACCAAAATCCTACCATATGTTGTCTACAAGAAACACATATGAGGCAGGTAGACATACATAAGTTTAAGGTTAAGGGCTTGAGCAAAATCTTTTGGGCATCAAATGAGAAAAAGAAGGCAGGAGTGGCTATTATGATTTCTGACAAAGCCAAAGTAAAAATAGATATGATTAAAAAAGACAGGGAAGGTCATTACATCCTGATTAAAGGCAGTATAAACAATGAGGAAATAACACTGCTCAATATGTATGCACCAAGTGGTATAGCATCCAAATTCATAAAGGAGAAACTGGCAGAGCTCAAGAAGGAAATGGATAGTAAAACCATAAGAGTGGGAGATCTAAATATTCCTCTTTCAGATCTAGATAAATCAAACCAAAGAATAAATAAGAAAGAGGTAAGAGAGGTGAATGAAGTCCTAGAAAAATTAGACTTAATTGATATGTGGAGAAAAATAAATAGGGACAAAAAGGAATACACCTTCTTTTCAGCTGCACATGGTACATTCACAAAGACTGACCATGTAATAGGGCATAGAAACATTGCAAACAAATGCAAAAGAGCAGATATAATAAATGTAACCTCAGATCATAATGCAATAAAAATAATAATTAGTAAGGGCACCTGGACAGGCAAATCAAAAACCAATAGGAAATTAAACATTATGATTCTCCAAAACCAATTAGTCAAAGAAGAAATCATAGAAACAATCAACAATTTCATTGAAGAGAATGACAATGATGAGACATCCTACCAAACTCTGTGGGATGCGGCCAAGGCAGTACTCAGGGGGAAATTTATATCCTTGAGTGCATATATTAACAAATTAAGGAGGGCAGAGATTAATGAATTGGGCATGCAACTCAAAAAACTAGAAAGCGAGCAAATTAAAAATCCCCAGATGAAAACTAAATTAGAAATACTAAAAATTAAGGGAGAAATTAATAAAATCGAAAGCAAAAGAACTATTGAATTAATAAATAGGACTAGAAGTTGGTTTGAAAAAAAAGATAAAATAGACAAAGTACTGGTCAATCTAATAAAAAAAAGGAAAGAAGAAAACCAAATTGACAGTATCAAAGATGAAAAGGGAGACCTCACCTCTAATGAAGGGGAAATTAAGGCAATCATTAAAAACTATTTTGCCCAATTATATGGCAACAAATATAACAATTTAGGAGAGATGGATGAATATTTACAAAAATATAAATTGCCTAGATTAACAGCAGAAGAAATAGAATACCTAAATAATCCCATATCAGAAA
>NC_058131.1:149648574-149694826 GCF_016433145.1 Gracilinanus agilis
TAGAGAATCAACTAAGAAGCTTGTAGAAATAATCAACAACTTTAGCAAAGTTGCAGGATACAAAATAAATGCACATAAATCATCAGCATTTTTATACATTTCCAACACACTAGAGCAGCAAGAAGTAGAAAGAGAAACACCATTCAAAATCACCCTAGACAATATAAAATACCTAGGAATATACCTACCAAAACAAACACAGCAATTATATGAAAACAACTACAAAACACTTTCCAAACAAATAAAACTGGATCTAAACAATTGGAAAGCCATTGATTGCTCATGGGTAGGACGAGCTAACATAATAAAAATGACAATTCTACCCAAATTAATTTACCTATTTAGCGCCATACTTATCAAATTACCAAAAAACTTCTTTACTGAATTAGGAAAAACTATAACAAATTTCATTTGGAATAACAAAAGATCAAGAAAATCAAGGGAAATAATGAAGAAAAATGTGAAGGAAGGGGGCCTAGCAGTACCAGATATTAAACTATACTATAAAGCAGCAGTCATCAAAACAATATGGTACTGGCTAAGAAGAGACAGAAGGGAGGATCAATGGAATAGGCTTGGGTTTAATGACATCAGCAAGACAGTGTATGATAAACCCAAAGAGCCCAACTTTTGGGACATGAATCCACTATTTGACAAAAACTGCTAGGAAATTTGGAAAACAATATGGGAGAGATTAGGTTTAGATCAACATCTCATACTCTACACCAAGATAAATTCAGAATGGGTGAATGACTTGAATATAAAGAGGGAAACTATAAATAAGTTAAGTGAACACAAAATAGTATACCTGTCAGATCTGTGGGAAAGGAAAGGTTTTAAAACCAAGCAAGAGTTAGAGAAAATTACAAAATGTAAATTAAATGGTTTTGATTATATTAAGCTAAAAAACTTTTGTACAAACAAAAACAATGTAGCCAAAATCAGAAGGGAAACAACAAATTGGGAAAAAATCTTTATAACAAAAAACTCTGACAGAGGACTAATTACTCAAATATACAAGGAGTTAAATCAATTGTATAAAAAAATCAAGCCATTCCCCAATTGATAAATGGGCAAGAGACATGAATAGGCAATTCTCTGGTAAAGAAATCAAAAGTATCAATAAGCACATGAGAAAGTGTTCTAAATCTCTAATAATTAGAGAAATGCAAATCAAAACAACTCTGAGGTATCACCTCACACCTAGCAGATAGGCTAAAATGAAAGAAGGGGAGAGTAATGAATGCTGGAGGGGATGTGGCAAAATTGGGGCATTAATGCATTGCTGGTGGAGTTGTGAACTGATCCAACCATTCTGGCTGGCAATTTGGAACTATGCTCAAAGGGCTATAAAAGAATGCCTGCCCTTTTATCCAGCCATACCATTGTTGGGTTTGTACCCCAAAGAGATCATAGATAAACAGACTTGTATGAAAATATTTATAGCTGTGCTTTTTGTGGTGGCAAAGAACTGGAAAATGAGGGTATGTCCTTCAATTGGGGAATGGCTGAACAAATTGTGGTATATGCTGGTGATGGAATACTATTGTGCTAAAAGGAATAATAAACTAGAGGAGTTCCAGGTGAACTGGAAAGACCTCCAGGAACTGATGCAGAGCGAAAGGAGCAGAGCCAGAAGAACACTGTACACAGAGACTGATATACTATGGTAAAATCGAATGTAATGGGCTTCTGTACCAGCAGCAATGCAATGACACAGGACAATTTTGTGGGATTTATGGTAAAGAATGCTACCCACATTCAGAGGAAGAACTGCAGGAGAGGAAACATATAAGAAAAACAACTGCTTGAACGCATGGGATGAGGTGGACATGATTGAGGATGTAGACTCGAAACTACCACACCAATGTAACTATCAACAATTTGGAAATAGGTTTTGATCAATGACACATGTTAAACCAGTGGAAATGTGTGTCGGCCATGGGTTGGGGGGGAGCGGGGGGGGGGGTGAAGGGGAAAGTAGGAGCATGAATCATGTAACCATGTTAAAAATGAATATTAATAAACGATTAAAAAATTTTAAAAATTTTAAAAAGATTATTAAAAAAAAAAAGAAATTGGGTCATGGTCCAGAAAGATCACTATTAGTTCTATATTCTAAAGAGATCAGAAAGGGAAAAAAGATCCACATGGACAAAAATATTTATAGCATCTCTCTCTCTCTCTCTCTCTCTCTCTCTCTCTCTCTCTTTTTGGTTGGTTTATGACAGCAAAGGACCAGAAACTAAGGGAATGCCTGTCAATTGGGGATTCGCTGAAAAATTATAATATGTGAATGTGATGGAGTACTATTGTGTTCTAATATATGACGAAGGGGACGATTTCAGAGAAACCTATACAGACTTGTATAAATCGATGGATGTGAAATAAAGTAAGCAGAATAGGGACAATAACATATAAACTAATAACAACATTATAAAGGCTTCTACTTGAACCCCCCCAATATTATAAGAAATAGTGAAAGACTTAAGAACTCTGATTATTATAATAAATGAGGCTGATAAAACATGTTACCTGCCTCCTGAAAAAGAGGCAATGGAGTCAGGGCATAGATCAGACACATTTTTTGGACATGGCCAAAAGGGAAATTTGTTTTGCTTGATTATATGTTTTATTACAATAATTTTGCTTTTTCTTTCTTTCTCAATGGAGAGGTGAAGGTGAGAGGAGGAAAATAGAAATTTTCAATTGGCAAAAAGAATATTAAGTTTTGTTGTTTTTTTTTTAAAGAAAAGCTGTGGCTCAAAGAGCTTAAGAGACTTTTCCTAGCTTACACATAGAGTAAGATATCAGAACTAATCTGGGTTTAAATCCAACCTCAGAAACTAGCTGTGCAAACTTTAGGAAAATCACTAAATTGTTCTCAGCCTTAGGTTCCTAATCTGTAGAATGGGGACAATAATGGCTAACTCACAAGGCGTTGTGAGGATCAAACAAGGTAATTTAGGAAAAAGAAGAAATTGAGTTAGTGAGGTTTGTGTGGTTTTACCGCTAATAAACAAATTCAATAATAACCTATTACTTGAGACTGTCTGAAGATCTATATGTTAAAAGTTTCTAAATTCCCATAAGATAAAAGGTATTTCTACTAATGCTTAATGATATATTTTTTTGCTTTATGAATTTAAAGATTTATTACATTACTAAATTTATACATCTTTGCCAGAGACTTAGTTGTCCAACATACATCACTGTCACCTAACTATCCATTTGAAGCCTTCCTTTCTTTCTCTGCATCACCCTGACCCCAAAATTCACATCTTATCATATTTCCATTTATATATCTAATACTAACCCTTCTAACTTTTTCAGATCTCCTTGCCTTCCAATAAAAGTATTCCTGGTAGCTCTCTCATATATATATAGAGATGATTTCACTGTGATATGGTGGGAAAAAAATGCTAGATTTATCAAGAAATTTGCTGCTATTCAATCGCTTTTCAGTTGTGTTCCATCCTTCATGATCCCACTTAGGGTTTTGTTGATAAAGACACTGGAGTGGTTGGCCATTTCCTACTCCAACTCATTTAACAGATGAGGAAACTGAAGCAAACAGGGTTAAGTGACTTGCCCAGGGTCACGCAGCTAGGAAGTGTCTGAGGCCAGATTTTGAACTCAAGGAGATGAATCTTTCTGACTCCAGACCTGGCACTCAAGTCATTGTACCAGCTAATCTGCCCAAACAAGAAATAAGTTGGTTCAAATTTTGACTCCAATATGTGACCTTGGACAAATGATTTTACCACTGAGATTTAATTTCCTCATCTATAAAACAGGGTTAATAATACTTGTACTAACTACTTCACAGGGCTGTTGTGAACAAATGAGATAATATATGTAAAGCCCTTGGCAAACCTTAAAGTACAATATAAAAATTAGTTTTAATGATATGATAGATCTCTATTTCCTACAAAGCCCCTGGAATAGAGATTTGAATTGAGCCTATGATTATGTTTAGACCTCCTATAATTATTTCTAGATGATTACTATACTCCAGAGAGGTCTTATTTCAGGATTAGTTCTATCACTGTACAAATAGGGGTTATAACATTTAATCAGATATGTGGGAATATGCCTAGGTTATGTGTACCCATTGCTAGACTAAAAAAAATGAACCTTTTAATGAAGATCCAACAAATGCATTTTTCAAACTCTACTGAGTAAAGATGAAATAGACATAGCCACTTTCTGGAAAAACATACAAACATATAAAAGATCAACCTATCTATGTAAGGAGCAATTATGTAGAAAGATTATTTACTGGTGATTACCATTCAATAATCAGAAACACAGAGAACCTGTTCATTGATTATGATTCAATTTCACAAGCTATAAGAAAAGAGGAATTAAATGAAAGAATGATGAATGAAAGTAAATCAAAATCTTGTACAAGTGATATTAAGCAGATTTAGAAAATGTTCATAATAAAGAATGGCTTCAACATAATGAACTATGAATCTCAATATATGATTTGAGTGAAATAAGAATCTATAGGTGAAATTAAACTGGAATATGATTTCTCATACTCATTAAACCTAAGCTCACTCAGTATTCCTTTCTGACTTCCCACCCTATAAGCAGCAATGCTAAACTATCAGATCCAAGGACATGCCAAAGGCTTACATCAAAACTTATTCCTACACCCTGGTACCTTCCATACTTTTTACATGCCATGGAGATCCACACTCCAGGTTCAGGAAGTTTGCTTGGGATTTTACAACTATCATGGCCACAGCCCTTCAGGAAAGGAGCAAAAGTCTGCCAAAAGCTACAACCCAGAAGAAGCATTAGCTCTGCAAAGTTGTGAACTGCAGGTGCCAAGGAAAATAGATTCTAAATGTTGGTACCAGAGAATTGAGGGATAAGGGAAACAGGCCAGGACATCAGGACAGAACACCAGGTGTATGAAGGGCTGCATGAAACTCTACTACATCTGAGGGAAAAAGCACAGAATCCAGATGGGGCCAGTTCTGACCACTCAAAAGTCAGCTGGTGCAGAGACCCAGGCTGGTGAGCTATGAAAAGCCCAGCATGGGGTGAGGCTGAAAAGCCTGTGAAATCCAGTTTTCAAGAAAATCAAAGTTAGAGAAGAGGGAATGAGTAAGTAATAAGGAAGACGAAGGGGAAAAAGACTGAAAGTATCAAAGACTTCAGGAAGAACACATCTCAAAGGCCTTGAACAAAAACAGATAAATCAACAGGAAAAACAGTAACAACAAAAAAGAAATATGGCCTCTGGATCTAGTATGCAAGTTCAGACAAATATGAATAAATATTGATGAATAAAGAAAATGATTTTGTACTTGATTAGATAGAAAATCCTGTGGGATTTGAGGGGAACAGGAGACTACAACATGCTATTCCTGAGTGGTTTAAAAAACCAAAAAAAAAAACAAAAACAAAAACAATGAGAATTATGAGTGCAGAATTTATGTGCTCACAGCAAAAATGAGCAGAATAGGAAAATTTAATCTGTAATGGCTAACTTCAACAAAAAGACAAAAGAGAGAAAAATAGATTGGAAATGCAAATACACAGAAGTGAAGGACAATCTAGAAGAGAAGCAAAAAACAAGAACATCAAAAGAAAATATGCTCAGTACACAAAGCATGCTTTCCTCAAAGACAGGATAAGCAGACACAACTGAAAGAACTCAGATCTCCCATAAGAATGACAAGTCAAAAAACCTTAACACCTTAATGAAGGAAATAATAGAAAAGAGTTGCCCAGAACTTCTAAACATAGAAAATAAAATTCCAGTTGACAGAATTTACACATCACCACCAGAAAAAAAACCCAAGACTGAAGACTCCAAGAAATATAGTCAAAAACATCAAGTTCTACAAGCAATCAGGAGAAAGACCTTCAAATACAAAGAGAAAAAGACATTCAAATACAGTTAAACCTTGGTACTCAACAGTTTCAGCACTCATTGAATTTGGCATGTTTTGGTGAGAAAAACTGTCAACATTTGCTTGGATTTGACATACTTGATAGAACTTGTTGGTGCCATAATCTTGGGAAACATGTCCTCCTCCAGCCAGAACAAAGAATGATGTGTTAGTTTAGGAGCATAGAGAAGAACTCAACACTGGGGAGTTGCAGTAATGTCAAAGGGAGCAGCAATAGTTAGTGGGGGAAATTTTCTTTAGGAGAGGAGGAGGCAGAGGAGGATGTCTCCATTAATCTAAAAAAGGTGTGCAAAATGGTTGGAAGTGCAAAACTTTGTTGAAAAATACTACCCCAATAAAGCTTTAACAAGCAGAATTGTACATTTGTTAAATGACTAGACCATTTCCCACTTTAGAGGGATTTTGAAACACAGACAAAAACAAACATCATTGTATAGTTTATTGTGAAGCTTATACCTGGTGAATCTCAAGCAAGGTTCAGTGGTGATAAGGGACAGAAAATAAAAAGAGAACTCAAGAAGGGCAGTTGCCCTCAGATATTGTTAGGGAACCACTCTTCCAAAATATATTTCTCCTCCCCACTACCTACCTTAGGCCATGACTAGCACTTAATACAAGTAAAGTTAGGTTAAAATTATTTTATTTAATCTAATTATTGTTTTTATTCATGTCTATGTATTCATGTTTATTTAATAATATATAACTCCATTAATATATATAATGCTTTATAAAATCTTGATTTTTTGGGGTATCTAGAACAGAATAATTAATTTACATTATTCCTTATGGAAAAAATTCATTTGGTACTTGACATTTTTGGTATTGAACATGCTTTCTGGAACTAGTTAATAATGAGTATGAAGGTACTATTATAATGGTACTATTATAATGTAAGATTATTCTTGAAGAAAAGGGAGAAGAGAATGGAAAGTGTTCTGAAGAGCAATGGAATTCAGGATGCAGCCCTGAGTGACCTATCCTGCAAATCTGAGCTTAACCTTTGGGGAAAAAGATAAATATTCAATAAAAAAGAGGAATTTGAAACATTTTTAGGAAGAAACAAAGAACTAAAGAGACTATTTGCCTCTCAAACACTGTAAACATTCGAAATGGAAGAGGAGTGAATAAATTTGGTAGGCAAGAATAGTAGCAGCAACAAAGTGACAACAAAGAATCTTCTCTCTAAATGTATAGGGGGAGACAAAGGTGAAAGTGGAAATCTGGTAAAGGTAACAGAAAATAAGCAGACATGGTCTATTAAGGACAGATCCCAGCAACACTCTGACTGTAGGTGAAGGCTTCTTTTGTGGGACTACATTACAATATGGGAAAGTGCATGAAAGATAGGGAGGAGAGTAGAGGGGTAGAGAGGAACCAGTGATGCTCCATGGTTGAATGAAGGCTAACAAGGTGAAAGTAGCCCCTATGGTCCCAGAAAGATAAGAGTCTATAGGGCAGTGGGTAAGGAAGAAGAAAGACTGAAAAAAGGTGTGGGGACAAGTAGGAAGGAAGAAGGCCTTACATTGAAGTAGAAGGTGGGATAGGCATCCACTGATGAATGCTCCTATGAATGAAGAACGATGGTTGGTGAAAGGAGATTAGGGCTTTACGTTGGATGAAGCCTGTGAGACTTGGTGCTTAAAAAATCTACCTATCCTGGGAAGGATGGAACTGAAACCTTGAGGTGCAACTGGCACCTAGAAGAGAGGGAAAGCATGGACAAAGGGAGATTTCCATGCAAACGTAGGAAAAAAAAAGTCAACAAAAAATATATAGATCAATGATGGGTTGTATAATCAGGGACATGGTAGGGGATTGGCCTTTTCCATAGGACAATATCCTCTTTGACACCTGGAAATCTATGGGGCAAGACCTACAAGCAGTGATAGAAAATGTCCAGAGGAGAGAGCCTTAAATGGAAAATTTGGAAGCTTTAATTATGAAGAACATAGAAAAAAGAGACATCAGATAAAATTATAGGAGTCACGATTAGAGAATAAAGGTTTAGTGTAAAAGAAAAACAGATGGATAAACAGAGTGAGAGAAATCCTTTTTTTTTTTTTTTTTAAATTTTAAACCCTTTAACTTCTGTGTATTGACTTATAGGTGGAAGAGTGGTAAGGGTAGGCAATGGGGGTCAAGTGACTTGCCCAGGGTCACACAGCTGGGAAGTGTCTGAGGCTGGATTTGAACCTAGGACCTCCCGTCTCTAGGCCTGGGTCTCAATCCACTGAGCTACCCAGCTGCCCCCGAGAAATCCTTTTTGAAAAGGGTTGGAAAAAAATTTAAAAACTAAGGAACAAGAACGGCTTAAGGGGACATGGAGAAGGGGAAATATTAAAAAAGGAGAGGGGATCAGTGGTACAGGGAATAGAGCCAGTGGGAAGAGGGCCACTTAAAGAAAAGTTTGAAGTTAAGTAACTTAAGGAACATACTACTATATTTACATCACAACATATTGACACCTAAAAGTTTCTGCAAAGACAACATTATTGCATCTAGAATAAGGAAGAAAATGACAATGGGAAAAAATATTTGTGTCAAATTTCTCTGATAAGAATTTGGTAGCCAAGATAGATAAACAATAAACAAATAAGCAAATAAATATGACTAATAGCTCTTTCCCAACAGATAAATGGTCAAAGGATATGAACAAATAATTTTTAAAAAAGGACCACCACAACATATTCATAACCATATAAACAAGAGAAAGACAAATTGAAACAGCCCTGATGTTTCACTTCACATCCTACAAACAGGCAAAAATAACAAAAAGGTCAACAGTCAGTGTGGAATCTAAAGATAGGTCCACCAGTATATTGTTGGTGGAGTTCTGAAATGGTAAGACCATTTTGTAAAGCAATTTGGAATTATGTAAATAAAGTAACTAAAATGTCCATACCCTGTGAACCAGAGACTCCATTACTGAGGTTATAGAACAAGGAAGCCACTGAAAAGAAAAAAGTCCCCACATACTACAAAATATTGATAGCAGCACTTTTTGTGCTAGTTAAAAATTGGAATCAAAGTAAATACTTGTCAATTGGAGAAAACCTAAACAAAATGTGGCACATGAATTAATGGAATATTACTGTGCTGTAAGAAATGATGAACGTGGGGGCAGCTGGGTGGCTCAGTGGATTGAGAGCCAGGCCTAGAGACGGGAGGTCCTAGGTTCAAATCCGGTCTCAGACACTTTCCAGCTGTGTGACCCTGGGCAAGTCACTTGACCTCCATTGCCTACCCTTACCACTCTTCTACCTGGGAGCCAATACACAGAAGTTAAGGATTTAAAATTTAAAAAAAAATTAAAAAAAAAAAGAAATGATGAACATAATGAAAACATAGATGCATGGAAAGATCTATAAGAACTGATGCATAGTAAATAGAGCTAAGAAAAAAACATATATAGTAACTACAATGTAGATGTAAAGAATACACCAAAAAATAAAAAGTGAATGTAACAAAATTATAAAAATTAAGTGGGTCTCAAATAAAGACATATGAGAAGACACTCCCAAACCACCTTTTCCTGGTGGTGGGAAATCCACAAGTCTTAGACACTGCATATTTTTTTGGGCTTTTTCAATTTATTGACTTTATTTTTTTGTGCTGACTTTTTTTCCTCCCTCAGATACTATTTGTTATATGGGACAGATCTCTGAGAGGAGGAGAGATACTTGGGACACTATGGCAATTAAGAAATGAAAAATATAAATAAAAACTTATTTAAAAAAAGAATTAATGGGGAAGTCAGTGTTCTGTTGCAGTTATATTTATTAGCTGTGGTGCCTTTCCTAATGCAGCATATTTTAATGTGGGCACCAAAAATGGTATATATGGATACTTCATTTCTATGAATGTACCATGACAGGTAGATATGATTCTGGTGAGGTAAAAAAAGACAAAAAGAACACTGGAATTATTGAGAGTCAGGTATACTTCTAGAATGAAAATGCTCATGATCAATAAAGAAAATAGTACTATCACTATTTCTGAGGTAAAAATAATAAATGGTATAGATAAGAATTTCTAGCAAAAGTTAATTCAGAGAAAAATTTAATTATGTAGATTAAGAAAAACTTGGATATTTCTTTTAAGAGAATTAGTACTCGGGGGCAGCTAGGTGGCTCAGTGGATTGAGAATCAGATCTAGAGACAGGAGGTTCCTAGGGTCAAATCTGACCACAGACACTTCCTAGCTGTGTGACTCTGGACAAGTCACTTAATCCCCATTGCCTACCCCTTACCACTCTTTTGCCTTAGAACCAATGCACAGTATTGATCTTTAGATGGAAGGTAAGGGTTTAAAAAATAATAATAAATAAAAAGAAGATTAGTACTCTAAAAACTATTTAAATACATTTAAAAACAGTATTAGTCCAGATGAATAATTTCCATTTAACTTAAGTGAAAAAAATCCCATTTCAACACTTTACCAAAAAAATCCATTTGTCTACATCTCTTTCTGCATCTTCCCCACCCTTTTTGTTTTTTCCATAGTTTCTATCTCTAAGGAAAATGTATCTTTGAAAAAAGATTTAGGTAACAATATATAGGGATATAACAGTGATTCCATCACACATTTAATAAGGAGAAATAATTTAATACCTTTTCCCCAGCAAAATCATCTACCAAGAACACATTTGAAAACCAGGAAATAATCAGATTATGGCACTAAAATAGCTGTCACAATGTCTTCTCCATCACACTTTAGTATCAACTCTCAAATACCATTTGGTCTTATTCTATACATGATTCTAATTAGTGTGTTTCTTGCTTTCTATCTCAAAACAGATTAATAGAATTAAATCATTAAGAAGAAAGAGGAGCACTTAATAGCAGCAATTAGTGATCAATAACAAAGAAACAAAAATGATTTTAAAAACTATGGTAGTTTAAAGCTATTTAGCATGGCAGTAGGGGGTTAGGAGTGAGGAAAGTACTACAGAGAGTATGATACAGCACATTAAAGTAATTGATGTTAATAATGAAAACACTGAGTTATGAAACGTTTAAATTATGAACTATATATTCTGTTTATGAAAACAAACATATTTGATTTAAAAAAGGCTTACACTCAAATTAATTTTAAAATGTTTGTGTGCTTAAAAAGGTATATTTTAATTATCTGAAAAATTAAATTAGGAAGAATAACCCAGTGGACAAATGATTAAGTTTATGATAAATTGGATAAATGAGATTTAAATAGACAAATGAATAATTGTAAATTAAAAAGCTAAATTAAATAAATAAAATTACTGCATGGACTTTGTTATAGGATTAAAATTTAATGTATGTGTATTTTATAAGATATTTTATTAAAATAATAGGAAGAAAAAGGATGAGATTAATTTAAAGGAATAACAATACCTGAAGAAATGATGAGTCATAATCCCTGTAGGAACTGGATCCTTTTTTATGGGACCTTTCTGTATGTTCAACATCTGAATCAAGGCTGTAGTCTGAACTATCATCACTAGAAGGAGAATTATGCTGGGAAAAAAATCAAATATTTTATTAAGCATAAACATATTATCCAAGGAAGAAACAAGCTCTTAGCACTGTAACAATGAAGGAAAATTAGTTGATAGTTATAAGACAAATCTATCTGTCTTAGTTACCTAATTAGCAGAATGGGAACCACCATAGTTAGAGGTCTAAGATTTACCAGATAGATCCCCAAGCCAGTAGTCAATATCATTCCCTCCCTGCAGCCCTAACCCTTAGAAGTTTTCTAGGATTCCCAGGAAAGGGAACAATAAACTTTAGAGTTTATTGTAGAATTTGGTAATATTTAATAAAAACTCAACATTAAAGTAAATTTTTTATTTAATATAATTAGTATTTGACAGTTGTCAAATACTAATTTCATGAAGATATCGTCAATTGAAGTGAGTCTTGAAAAAAACTAAAGTGTCTAAGAGGTAGAGGTGAGGAAGGACTCCCAGGGCAAAGGCATGAAGACAGGAGATAAAGAGTGCTGGGAATAAGTCTGGCAGGACCATCAAATATACATACATATATATGTATATATCTATTATGTATACATATATACACACATATGTATGTTTGTAATATATAAATAAGATTGTAAAGGTAGGATGAGGCCAAGCTGTGAAGATCTTTAAAAGCCAGATGAAGGAGTTTATATTTGCTCTGAGTTTAAAGGAAGCTGCTAGAGTTTAATGAATTAGAAGGCTGACATGGTCCAATTTAGACTTTAGAAAAAATCACTTTGGCAGCTATATGGAGGATGGGAATGGAGTGTAGAGAGATTTTAGGCAGGGAGAACAAATAGGGGGTTATAGCAATAATCCAGGTAAGAGGTGATAAGATCCTGAATTGGGCTAATGGCTGTGTGTGTAGACAAATGTTGGGAAGATATTTAAGTAGAAGGATATTTAAGATCTGGCAAATGATTGAATACGTAGGGGTTAGTAAGGAATTGAAGATGATCCCTAGGTTATGAGACAGAGTGATGAGAGGTAAGGGTAGTGTTGCTCTTAACAGTAATAGGAAGTTGGGAAGAGAGATGAGTATGGGAAATAATGAATCCTGTTTTGGATATTCTTAGTTTGAGATGCAGAGAACATCAAGTTCAAAATGTCAAACAGTTTGTGTTGCAGCATTGGTGCTAAGAAGAGCAAATAAAAATAAAGATCTAGGAGTCATGTATAGAAAGATGGAAATTAAACCTACAGAACCAATGAGATCACTAACAGAGTGCAGAAAGAAAAAAGAAGAGCACTCAGAACAAAGTAAGTTAAGAGGTTTGAGTATGGATGGTGACTCCGCAAAGGAGACTGAGGAGAAAGAGTCAGACAGATAGGAAGAAAGATAAGAGAGAGTAATGCCATGAAAATACTGAGAATCCAAGAGGTCTACAGGGTCAAATACTGCAGAGATAATAAAAAGGATAAAGACTGGGAAAGATCATTATATCTGAAAATTAAGTAATAAACTGTTAACTTTGGAGAAAGCAATTTCAGTGTATTGATAAGACTCCAGACTGAAAAGGGTAGAGAAGTGAAAGAAAGAAATTTAGGTATTTAGTATAGCAGCTATGTCTAGGAGTTGGGCTGAAAAAGAGAAGAGAAACACAGGATAATGGCTTGAGGGGTTAATAGAGACTAGTGATGATTTTGTCTTGGGCATGTTTGAAAATAGCAGGGATGGAACTGGGAGGTAATCAGTGTTTATAAATGGGGAGGGAGGAATCTGTATAGTTTATGGGAGATGATGAGATCAAGGGCAAACACTGGCTTTGGTGACAAGGGGCTAACCTTGGTGAGAAAGTTCACCTCTTCATTAGAGATAGGAGTAAAGGAGGAAAAAATGAGGGATTATGATAGGGAATAGTTAAGATTAAGAAAACAGGAAATCATTACAACTGTTCTCTTTTTCTCAATAAAGTATGAGGGGAGGGGAGGTCTTTAACTCAGAATGTGGAAGGGTAAGGGTAGTGGGAAAGACCTGAGGAGAAAAGAGAAAATTTGGAATAGCCTCTATTGAGCATAGGATTGAGAATCAATTAGGAAGGTGTAAAAAGACAGCCTTGCAGCAGTAAGGGTCCAGTTGAGATAAGAAAATAGGTTTGTAGTGGAGTGCAGAATCCTATGTAAGAATTGCAAGAGACCTTCTAGTTGCAAGTGGCCTTCTAGTCCTAACCATACCCAAAGGAATCCTATGTATAATATACCGGACAAATGGTTACCCATACTTTGCTTGAAAAGGAAGCTCCACAGAAGAACACATCACCTCTAGAAAAATTTTTTTTCCAACAATGAGCTTCAATTTACCCCTTTCTAACTTGTGCCTATAGCCCTCAGTTGTGTCCTTTGGGGCCAAACAGAGCAAGTCTAATACCCCTTACACGTAATAGCCCTTCAAAAACTTAAATAGCTATCATGTCCCTCTTTTCCAGACTAACTATCCTCAGTACCGTTAATCAAACTATAAAGGACATACTTTGCCATACTGCTTACTCTTCTCTGGACAACTGCTTCCAACTTAACAATATTCTTAAACTGTGGTTCCTAGAATGGGACACTGCATTCTAGATGTAGTTTCATGAAAGCATAGTAGAGAGGGACTATTCCCCCTTTATTCCTAAAAGTAAGTGCTCTCTTGTGCTCTCTCTCGTGCTAGTGCTCTCTCTCTCTCTCTCTCTCTCTCTCTCTCCCTCCCTCCTTCCCTCCATCCCTGTCCCTCCCTCTCTTCCTCTTTCTTTGTCTCTTTCTCTCTCCCTTTCTCCACTCCCCCACCCCACCCCGCCATCTGTCCCTATCTCTCTCCTTCCTTCCCTCCCTCTTACTTTCCATCTTAGAATCAATACTGTGTATTGGTTCCAAGGCAGAGGAACAATTTAAGGCTAAACAATGGAGATTAAGGGACTTGCTCAGGGTCACACAGCTAGGAACTGTCTGAGCCACATTTGAACCCAGGATGCCCCATTTCTAAGCTTGACTCAACCACTGAGCCACCCAGCTGCCCCCAGGTTACGACTCTCTTAATGTAGCCCAAGATTACATTAGCTTTTTTGGATACCACATCACATTGTTGATTCATATTACTAGAACTTGTTCAAATTGCTGTTCATCCATTCTTACCCTAGGACCCTGGAAGTAAGGTAGTAGAGCATTGGTTTGGAGATAGAAAGACGATTTCAAATCCATCCTTGGACACTGTGTGACTTTGGGCAAGTCACTTAACCTTTGCTTCAGTTTCTTTATCTATAAAATGGAGACAATAATGGTACCTACCTCCCAGGATTTTTGTGAGGATCAAATGAGATAGTGTTTGTAAAGTGCTTAGCACAGGTTACATAAATGTTATTATTATTATTATCTTGTACTAGAACATTATCTAGGTATTTCAGCATATAAAGCACTGGATCTGGAATCAGAAAGACTTGAGTTCCAATCTAGTTTCAGACACTTTCAGTTGTGTGACCCTGGGCAAATTGCTTAACATTAATGATTATAAAAAAGGTAGCTCTTAACCTTGTGTTTCTCACGTCTTCTCCTTTTTGATTTTTTCTTTTCTTTTTCTTTCTTGCGCTTCTTCCTTGATTTTCTGTGGGCTCTCTCACTTTTCTGTTTGTCATTCCCTTTTGTTTCTGGTTGTTCTTGTATTTCTTCAAATCCAGCATCATCTATTTCACCATCTTCTAGTTCACCATCTTCTCTATAGGAGAATAAGCAAAAATGAATATTTAAATATCAATTCAGAATCTAAACATGTTAGACATATATTCTTTATCTTTTTTTGGAGAATGTAGGAATGGCCCAGACCTGTAATGCAGATCAGTACTTGCTTTGTAGTTCATAATCTTAGAACTGCCTGGGCCACTGAGAATCTGAGTGACTTTCCTTGAGTCACATTCCCAATATGTGTCAGAGGTAGGACTTAAATCCAGGTCTCCCTAACACCATGACTAATTCTCTATCCGCTAGCCCAGGGGTCAGCAACGTATGGCTCTCGAGCCATATCTGGCTCTTTTGAGGGTCAGGTATGGCTCTTTCTGCAGGAGCCATAAAGTCAATTTTTTCAGGCGCTGTTACAGGAGCGCTCACTGTGAGCACTGTACGGCTCTCACAAAATTACATTTTTAAAAATGTGGCGTTTATGGTTCTCACGGCCAAAAAGGTTACCGATCCCTGTGCTAGCCTATATGTCCAGCTATGTCATTTATAGAAACTCTGTACCAGAATTTTAAATTGTATTTCCTATTCTCTCATACATTTTAAAAGCTACATTGTTTCAAAGATAGTTATAAAATGCTAAAAACTACCTCAAAAATGGAACTATATTAGATGATTATATCCTAGAGGACAAAAGTTAAAAATACAAAATAATTTAAACTTCATTATGTTGAAATGAAGGTAGACGCAATGAATTGCTTAAAATGAAAAGCAAAATATTAGTGCAGCCAATTTTAGTATATTTAAATAGATAAGCACTAACAACACTCAAGCTATTAAAAAAAAGATATTAACCAAATAGTAAAGATAATAATTTTAAAGTTGAAATCTGACAGGAATATTGAAACTAAAAAAGAAATCCTGATAATTTCACATTTGCAAATATCAGAATATTAGTTTTAGTTTTTCTAAGCAAATATTCATTTTTAAAATAAATATTTGCATCTTAATAGATGGAAAGGCCAAAATATTTAGTAGTAATGATTTTAAAAATCATAAATAAGCAAATGGGACACAGGACATGAAGTCTGATAATACTATAAAAAGCATGTTATATCAAAATGCAAAAGTGACACTTTTGCTATATTCAGGCCAAAATATCTAGTTACTAGAGTGAGAAAGAAAGAGTCTATATATTTAAGGCAAATTAAATTTACAACTATTCTAAAATCCTTGTATTCAACTTTTTTACAAAACAGATTCTGAAACTGGGGCAAAATAAATTATATTTCTCTTTGACTTCTATGATACAATTAAAGTTTTATTTTACAAAAACAAATTCCCAAATGGACTGTAAGAACAGCAGCTATGCCTTTTATGATTATGATAGATGATGATATTAATAATAGCTGATATTTACACAGTATTTTAAGGTTTGTAAAATGCTTTATATTTCACATAATAACTCTGTGCATAAGTGTTATTACCAATTCCATTTAACACATGAGGAAACCCATGCTACAGAGCTAAGTAGTGAGAATTTAAGGCATATTTGAGCCTTGAGATTTCTAACTTTGAGTCCAGTAAGAATTTTCTCCACTACAGATTATGCTGAGGAGGTATAAGAATACTAGGGTGGAGATTTAAAAACTATGGTTCCATCAACTATAAAGAATGTCAAAAAAAGTTTTGATATATAAATGTAATGGAATATTATTGTGCTTTAAGAAATGGTGACAATGAAAAACCTGGAAAGAATTCTATGACTTGCTACCAAGGGAGGTAGACAAAGCCAAGAAAACAATATATATGATGACAGTGAGAACAGAAAAAACAAAACACTCTAAATTAAATTTTGGGAAATTAGACTAAACTGGGTCCCCCAATAAAAGATATGAGAAGGCACTTCCATGTGTATAGAACACTGAAACGATGCCAGACTTTTTCAATGTACTTGCTAGTTTTGCTCAATTTCCTCTTGCACTGCCCCCCCCTCCCATTTTCACTATTATAAGGGGTGGTTACATTGGGAGAGTGCAGGAAAGAACAGTGGAAAATATGGGTGATGTTAAAACAAAGAATATCAATAAAATCTTATTTTTTTAAAAAGATGACAACTACTAGGTTCAAGATCTGGCTATATTACTTAATTGTTTTTTAATTAAGTTAAATTACTGTTTCCTTATATGTAAAATTAAGGAGGTTGATTTAAGCAGTTTCTAAAATCCCTTCAAGTTCTAACATTCTGGTATAATAGCATTATTTCTATTGATCCTTAAAATTCTACAAATTCTTTGTCCTTTCAGTTTCCAATTTTTCATTTTGGTGAAAGCATAAGAATTTCTACACTGTTTAGGTAGCTAACTCACTAGTCGGAAAAAAAGAGTTATCCTTTCTTTGGTAAACTTAAGACCACACGATCACATTTCACCAATAGATACTGTTATTTATTTTTTAGGCTGAAAAATTCTGTATAATCTATCTGCACTCTACATTATAAATTCATTAAGTCTAAAGGTTCATAAAAACAAGTTTTCTTAAAATGTAAACTATACTGTTTTCTGGAAATTTTCTTCTCCTGAGCTTTCCCTATCCTTTTACTTAACCTTTTTTTCCCCAAAATAACTTAATATGAAATTTGGTTTTGAATTCACACTTCCTTCCTAAATCATGCTCTAGATAGCTTAAAATGGAATCATATTTGGGAAAGGTTGTATGATGAATATTAGACTCAGTATCAGGGTAGGTACTAGCCTCAATTATGATACTAAAATGGAATATAATTTTTTTTATTGAGCACCTACCATGCTGCTTTATCCAGTAAGTCACTTAATCTTTGAAGAACTCAGTTTCCTCAGCTATAAAATAAAGGAGTCAGACTAGAGGATTTCTAAATTGTCTTCCATTTTCTAAATTTTCTTCCCTCCTCTCAGTAGAGAGGTGGTTGGCTAAAGGTACAGAATGAATTGTATATTGTCAGACTTGGCAGCTGTTGATTTGTTTTACTTAATTTACTTCTTTGTTAGAATAGAGTTCTCTGAGGGTGAAGGGAGTCAATGGAAAGTTTCATCAGCATTTCTACATATTTCCAACAAAACTCAGAAGCAGAAGTTAGAAGACAAACTTCATTAAAAATCACTGTAGACAATATAAAATATTTAGGAATTATATGAATACAACTACAAAACACTTTATACACAATTAAAACTAGATCTAAACAATTGGAAAAACATTAATTCCTTCTGGGTAGGATAAACTAATATAATATAAATGACAATCCTACCCAAATTAACCTACTTATTCAGCACCACACCTATCAAACTACAAAAAACTTTATAGAATTAGAAAAAAATTATAACAAAGTCCATCTGGAAGAACAAAAGATCAAGAATATCAAGACACCATGTTTTGGGACAAGAACTCACTATTTGACAAAAACTCCTTGGGAAAATTCGAAAATGGTAGGGGGAAAATTAGGTTTAGATCAGTGATGGGCAAACTTTTTAAAGAGAGAGCCAAAGGAAATGCTCATCTGTCAGTCTGTTTCTAAGGCTACTTTTTTGAAGTTTCATTGTATTGTATCCTACTCATTGTATTTGTCAGATTAGGAATAATGTCCTGCAGCAGGATAGAACATTTCAGGGGGCTGCATCTGGCCCTCAGGCCATAGTTTGCCCATCACTGCCCTATACCAAGATAAATTCAAAATGGGTAAATGATTTAAATATAAAGAGTGATATCATAAATAAGTTAGGTGAACATAGAATAGTATACCTGTCAGATCTGTGGGAAAGGAAGGGATTTAAGACCAAGCAAGAGATAGAGAATATTGCAAAATGTGACATGAATGACTGATTATATCAAATTTAAAATGTTTTGTACAAACAAAACCCATGCAACCAAAATTAGAAGGAAAACAACAAACTGCGAGAACCTTTTTATAATAAAACTCTGCAAAGGCTTAATTTCCGAAATATAAAAGGAACTAAGTCAAATTTACAAAAAAATCAAGCCATTCCCCAAATGGCAAATTGTCAAGGGATACGAATAGGCAGTTTTCACAAGATGAAATCAAAACTACCAATAAACACATGAAAAAGTGTTCTAAATCCCTACTGATTAGAGAAATGCACATCAAAACAACTCTGAGGTACTACCTCATACCTAGCAGATTGGCCAATATGACAGCAAAGGAAAGTGATAAATGTTGGCGGGATGTGGCAAAGTTGGGACACTAATACACTGCTGGTGGAATTGTGAATTGGTCCAACCATTCTGGAGGGCAATTTCGAACTATGTGCAAAGGGTTTGATCCAGCCATACCACTGCTGGGTTTATACCCCCAAAAAGATAATAAGGGAAAAGACTTGTATAAAAATATTTATAGTTGTGCTCTTTGTGGTGGCAAAAAATTGGAAAATGAGAGAATGTCCTTCAATTGGGGAATGGCTGAACGAATTGTGGTATCTGCTGGTGATGGAATACTATTGTGCTCAAAGGAATAATAAACTGGAGGAATTCCATGTGAACTGGAACAACCTCCAGGAATTGATGCAGAGTGAAAGGAGTAGAACCAGGAGAACATTGTACACAGAGACTGATACACTGTGGCACAATTGAATGTAACAGACTTTTCTACTAGTAGCAATGATACAGGACAATCCAGAGGAATTCATGAGAAAAAATGCTATCCACATCCAGAGAAAGAACTGTGGAACCAGAAATGCATTAGAAAAATATGTGTTTGACCACATAGCACAATAGGGAACTGATAAGGGTTTTGATGTTAAAAGATCACTCTACTGCAAATATGAATAACATAAAATGTTTTGAACGATGATACATGTATAACCCAGTGAAACTGCTTATCAGCTTTAAGAGGGGGGAGGAGAGAGTGGGGTGGTGGTGGTGTTATGAATCATGTAACCACGGAAAAATATTCTAAATAAAAATTAAAAATTAAAAAAATTCTGTGAAGTAAATAGGTGCTAAATGACAGATGAGGAAACTTGCCCAGGTCACACAGCTGGTCTATATCTGAGGCTAGATTTAAACTCAGGTCTTCCTGACTCTACAATGATTTTAATAAATGTAGCATGTTTGGGCAAGACTTAAGTCTAAGTAATTTCCAAATTAAAAGATAATCCTCTGTAGGTTCAAATCCGGCCTCAGACACTTCTCAGCTGTGTGACCCTGGGCAAGTCACTTGACCCCCATTGCCTACCCTTACCAATTCTTCCACCTATAAGTCAATACACAGAAGTTAAGGGTTTAAAATTTAAAAAAAAAAAAAAAAAAAAAAAAAAAAAAAAAAAAAGATAATCCTCTGGTAGACAGCAATATTTCATTAAATCATAAATCTTAAATCATTAAACTATTTGCACAATTAGAGTTTTAACATTTCTCAATAAGCTGAGCCTGAGAATTCCAAGTTTTCAGCTATGAGAATCTATAGGGACTATGTGAAGAACACTATAGGAGAGCTAAGCTTCTGTTTTGTCATCTGTGTTATAGGAATAATCAAAGGAACTAACAGCAACTATCTTACACAGCTGTGAGGATAGACTAAGAATTATTGTGTTCAGTACTCTTTAAAACTTGAAGTACTATATAAAATCTGTTATATTTATTATCAATTCCCCAATGGGATTTTTCCCACTTCAATTCTATAATTTAAAAATATATAATTTTTATATATTTTTGATGTCTATAATCTAAAAAAGATACACAGATTGCTTTTGTTTAATAAAATTAACATAATTTTATAGTTTTGTGATTATCTTAATAAAGCATAGAAAAAAATAACCTCTAAATATCCAGGTTTAGAAGTGATTTATCTACCAATAACCATCATAGTTTTTTGTTTTTTTTTTAAAAACCCTTACCTTCTGTCTTGGAGCCAATTGGCTCCAAGGCAGAAGAGTGGTAAGGGTAGGCAATGGGGGTCAAGTGATTTGCCCAGGGTCACACGGTGGGGAAGTGTCTAAGGCCAGATTTGAACATCATAGATTTTTGCTTTAACTTTAGTACAGAGAAAAAACAGAAGCAAAAAGGTCTAATGAAAAGAATATTATGTTGAATTAGGAAACCAGCTACTAATTAACTATTCAATTAACTTGACTGTTTCCTAATGTTTATGTTCTTTTAAATACTTCTAAAATTCCATTAATCTGTGATCCAATTACTTATTCAGTTTTCTGAGCTTGCCATAAATTTGCTAATATGTAATTTATGTTATACATATGTTATACATATATTTTAGGATTTACATTAATGTATAAATGAATATATTACATATTCATTTTGGCTGTCTGTTTATCTATCTGTTTAACCTGTAAGGCTTTACTGAAGCCCTATTCTAATACAGTGTGGAAGGGAATCTGCCTTCTTAATGGCAAAAGCAGTAAAGCACAAATTTTCCTACGTCCTGCAAATGTGAAATAGCCTCAATTATGAGCTCATCAATAGATTATATTTCTGTTAACCAAACATTAACATAGCTAATTTTGGCTGGTTGGCCACTATATGATCAAAATTTTAGCATAGAAACTCATTAAACCATTACCTAATGCACTTATGATCTGTAATAATAAAGAAAACCCTACATAGATGTGATCATATATTTTTTAAGTCAGGAATTTTTAACCTTTCTGTGTGTCATGAACCTCTTTGGCATTCTAAGGAAGCCTATGAATGCCTTCTCAAGCTCATGTTTTTAAGTGCATAAAACACATAGGATTAAATTATAGGATACAAAATAAACCAATTCTATCTATCCATAAAAAAAAAAGTTCACAGACCTCAGTTAAAAATGTTTGCTTTAGCTAGTAAATAAGTAGTTACTAAAAACAAAACATATATTCCCAACTTTTAGGTTATATCAAAAAACTAGGATATACTTTTTATAAGAGAACTGACTTCTTCTCATGATACTTATTTAAATCAAATATGTCCTTTGCTAAATCAATAATTTATTAAATACAGGATACATCAAAAACTATTAAAACTTAAAAATACACTGCCTTTTTTTTTTTTTAAACCCTTACCTTCTGACTTGGAGCCAGAAGAGTGGTAACGGGTAGGCCATGGGGGTCAAGTGACTTGCCCAGGGTCACACAGCGGGGAAGTGTCTGAGGCTGGATTTGAACCCAGGACCTCCTGTCTCTAGGCCAGGCTCTCAATCCACTGAGCTACCCAGCTGCCCCCTACACTGTCTTTTTATATACTCCATATATAGACGATATAGAATAAACACAATAACAGGAAAAACAACAAAGTGAAATTGGTAAAGGAGCAGCCTTAGAATCAAGTCCTCAACTCTAGGGCTTCAAGGCTGGTCTTAAATTGTGTGACCCTTAGCAAGACATTTAATTTTCTAGCACCCCAGGCAAGTCTATAAGACTATAAATTGGATAAGAGGCCTAGAACTGCATTGGTTTCCTCACTGGGAGTTTCATTTGCCTATAAAATCACATATTCAGAGCATATCTCATGTTACTGTATCTAAACATGAACAAACCAGACATAATAATGAGCTTCTGGGGAATGTGGTTATCTAGAAATTTTGGGAACTGAGAATATATGCAAAACTAAGAAGGTAAAAAAGGCTGTATGTAGTCATGATAGTTGCTGCAAAGTCTATATACATTAAAGTTCCTGTGTTTTACTTTTAAGTCATCTTCTTTCTCAAAGCTTACAAATTCATAATTTACAAAAATTATAACAAGTGTAAATTATATATTTTTTCAGTTTCCAGAAGATGAATTGTTGTTAAAAATCAATGAACCTGGGTGGGGGGGGGGTGCAGCTGGGTAGCTTAGTGGATTGAGAGTCTGGCCTAGAGATGGGAGGTCCTAGGTTCAAATCCAGCCTCAGACACTTCCCAGCTGTGTGACCCTGGGCAAGTCACTTGACCCCCATTGCCCACCCTTACCACTCTTCCACCAAGGAGCCAATACACAGAAGTTAAGGGTTTAAAAAAACAACAACAAAAAAAAAACCCTAATGAACCAAAGAGTTGGAAAGCGCCTCAGGGACCATCTAGTTCAGCGATTCCCAAAGTGGGTGCTACCGCCCGCTGGTGGATGCTGCAGCAATCCAGGGGGAGCGTTGATGGCCACAGGTACATTTATCTTTCCTATTAATTGTTATTAAAATTTAAAAAAAAATTAATTTCCAAGGGGCTAAGTAATATTTTTTCTGGAAAGGAGGCAGTAGGCCAAAAAAGTTTGGGAACCACTGATTCAACCTGTATCTGAAAAAGAATGCCTTCTATATTATTTCCCCCTCAAGTTTTGGTTGTCCTGTTCAGTAAGGAAGACCTCACTCTCTACATTCAGAAGCAGCCAATTTCTCTTTGGACAGCTGCTGAGAGCCTCCCCAGAGGAACAAGGTTCCATCAAATCAGTGTAGTTTGACACGGTCCTACACTGACCCCTGTGACCTGAAAACCGGCCACAGGATGGATGGAAAACCCAATCAAACCCCTCTGTGTGACTCTCTTCTGATCAACACTTTTTATTATTGAAATTGTTATAATCTATATCTTTAGGATAGCTCCAAGTCATATCGAAATCCCCTAATTACTTTGCAATAAACTAGCACTTAATGAGTTAATTGTTCATACTCAGCAAAATAGCAGAAGCTGCTTTAATCTCTGTCTCAGAAATTTGAAGGACACAACATGGCAAATCAAAATACTTTCTTGCTTCACTGCTTTCCCACGCTGAACCTATTAGCTCCATAAATTTAAAGGTTTTCATACTTAACCTACCTTTTGAAATATGTTGAAGGTCTGTTACCAAAATAATAATTGGATAAAATAAGGTCTTGGTAGCCTTGAATTCGGTTTAGACTAAAATGTAATCTATATGAAAAAATGTACTCTGCATGTGAATTTCTATGTAACCTTGAGCTCTACTCTGTTTAGAGAAAAAAAAAATGTAATTCATGCCAGCATCTGAGAACTTGAGAAAAAAGTATAAAAAATAAAGATGCTCGCTCTCTCTGCTAAACCAATCCACCTCCCAGGATATCTGGAGCTGTCGTTTGTTCCTGATGTTAAGCAGTTAACTGTCCTTCTGTAACTTTTCTCCACTGCTCCTAGTTCCGTTCTCTGTAGCCAAACAGAAAAAGATAATCTTTCTTATACATGACAGCTGTTGAAATAATTGAAAATAACTCATTTTTCTTTCTCTCCATCCAGGTCTTCTCCAGGCTCAAAAGCTTTAATTTCTTCAATTAACCCTAGGGGAGGATTATCCTACAACAGAATTATTACCTCTCTAGTCCTGAACCAAGAACACTTTTTCTTACATTAAATCTGAATTATTTCTTTGTAACTTCTAACCATTACTACTAGTCCTGGTCTCTGAGACCAAGAAATTACCAAAAGTTGATTACATCCCCTCAGGCCTTCTCTTCACCATGCTAAAAATCCTTAATTTTTTCAACTTATTTTCATAAGCTTTATCAGGCTAGTAACTTTCTTCCATACAACTTCTAGTTTAGTCCATCTTAAAAAATAGCTACTAGAGCTGAATTTTTAATACTCTAATTGTAGCCCGACCCAGGCAAAGCACAATAGAACTATAATCCCCTCTATTAATACAATCTATGCACAAAATTAGCTTTATTGGTTGCCATAAAACTCAGCTGATTCATATTGAATTTAACTTAAGTCCACTAGTACACGTAAGCCTTTTTCAGATGATCTATTATATTGCCATTCCTCCTCATTTTGTATACTGACTTCTTAATTTATTTGGCTCAATATTAGGACTTGTCAATAACTTTTTGGTTTTAACTCTCTCATTAATGTGTTATCCCTTAGCTTCAAATCATCTGCAAATCTGATATATCAACCAACTAAGCTTTATCCAAGTGATTAGTAAAAATGTTAAACAAGATCAAACACAGATTCTCAAGGCAGCTAGACACCCAAAATCAATTATTTCTTTCTGGGTCCAGCTATTTAATCAGTTGAAAATCAATCTATGCTCTTTTCTAACCCTTTTTTTATCTTCTCTAAAATCTAGATAAACTAAATTGATACATTTCTCTATTAATTTTACAACCTTGTTTAAATATAGGGGAGGAATGAAATAGTTTTCCATGGCTTGTTCTTCAAATAATGTTGGCTCACTGACACTTCCTTTTCTAGATATTCGTTCTCCCTTTAATCATACATCTTAGAAATTTTGTCAGAAAATGAAATCTTGTTTGCTTGCCTATAACTTTCAACTTTACTGTCTTCTTTTTGAAAAAATCAGATCATTTGACCTTCTGTACTCTGATAGCACTTAAATGTCTGACAGTAGTTCATCCATCATAGTCACCAATTCTTTTGGTATCCTAGGACGTAATTCCCATGGATTTGATTACTTCATAAGCAGTAATAATAATTCACATTTATATAGAATATTAAGATCTGCAAAGTGCTTTACATAAAATACCTCATTTCAACAAACTCATTAAGGGTAGCTAGGTGCTCTTTTACTAGGTCACTACATAACTTGGGCTTTGAATTTTTATTTGCAATTTTTGTTCTGTCCTTTTGAGTACAAAGATTATTCTTTCTTTTTGACAGAAAACAGAAAGGAAAAGTTAAGCAACTTTGGCTTCCTTCTTTTTGCCTTTTATCATTATTCCATCCATTCTGAACAATAGTCCCACTTCTTTTTTTGAGTTTTGTCTTAAACAAAAAATTCAATCTTACCCTCATTATTTTGTTATTCTTTGCTTTTCTCAACATCTTTAGCTCATTCTAAGCTCTGGATCTACTGAAACCATTTGTTTAAGACTATCATACATATGTACATATATAGTATTTTTCTTCTGAACCATGAATTTCCTTCTATTTTCTGATTATGTTTTTAAAAAAGTCTTAGTTGATTGAGAATGTTTAACTGTTAATGCATACTGGGTGTATTAAATTGACTTATTCTTCACAGAAACAGAATGATAAACTTCCAGAGCTGGAAGCAACCTCAACATCTATCTAAGTCCAACCCTTTCCAGAAAAAGAATTCTTCACTACCTCCTCATGCCAATTTTTTCTCTGTGTCATCAGAATTTCATTTATTAAAACTTCTCATCTTCAAGGCTAACTTTTGTTATGGAATTTTAGTCTATGTGATCTTATTTATCTTTTTTCCTGAAACCTCTGAAATTTGGTGTTCTAAAATCTATTGTGAATATGAGACTGTCAATATTTCCTCTATTCCTTATTCATTAAAGAGAATTTTAAATTTTAAATTAGAATTTTGAAATGGAATTGTAATTTCTTCCCAAGGGTCTTATCAATTTTTACTGCAGAAATAAAGAAGAAAAAAGGCTTTCCTACAGTCCCAGATTTGAAGTGGGCTGAACAACTCATTTATTAATCCATTTTCAAGTTTATAATTACTTTTCTGTAATCCAGGAATGTAAAAAAAACACTGAATTTTTAGTCAAGGGGCACTGGTCCCTCATTCTGTTGCTTACTATCTAAACTTGGGTAAGTTCCTTTACCTCTTTGGATCCCAAGTGCTCATACAGAAAGCAAAAATCTTGGAAAAGATATCCTCTTAAGATCTTTTTTCCATGGCTAAAGATCCTATAAACTCTGATAGATAGGTAAAAGTACTATTGACTGTTCACAGCTATACTTAAAAGTTAAAAAAAAAAATAAGTATAATTATTAGCAGAAATGGATCAAAATGATGCTTGAAGTAGAAATTCCTTCAGAACTCTCTCTCTAAAAAATTCCTTACCTACTGTCTTTAGAATCCATACTAAATATACAAGGCAGAAGAACTGTTAAGAGCTAGGCAACTGGGATTAAGTGATCTGCCCAGGGTCATACATCTAGGAAGTGTCTGAAGTCAAATTTGAACCCACACCCTCCTGTCTCCAGGTCTGATGTTCTATCCCCTGAGCTACATGGCTGCCCAAAGATATAATTTTTAAATTTCATTTTCTGGGATCTACTTTCTTGTTCAAGATAAAGAAACAGGATAATAGCTGTGAATATATATTTTTAGATGTGGTCACTGTATTAGATGTTTTTGCTTAACTATTTTTCTTTGTCATAAGGAAGAGTACAATCCGGAAGAAGGCCATTCTTGAAATGACTTTGATGTAAAGATAAAAAGCATTAATAAAAAATTTAAATTTTCAAGTAACTTATTTCTGAACTATGTTCTGAGAAATCGTGTCTTTTCAAATGCTATTGAATCCACTTTCCACAGTAAAGATATTTCCAAATCATCAATAATATACTTTTGTAAACAAGATTAAAAAATTTTTTTTATTATTATTATTTTTAAACCCTTACCTTCTGTCTTAGAACCAAAACTGTGTTGGTTCCAAGGCAGAAGAGTGGTAAGGACTAGGCAATGGGGGTTAAGTGATTTGGCCAGGGTCAACCAGCTAGGAAGTATGAGGCCACATTTGAACCCAGACTTCCCGTCTTTAGGCCTGGCTCTCTATCCACTGAGCCACCCAGCTACCCCCTGTAAACAAGATTTTTAAAAATTGTTTATAGCTAGTCTATTGCTTCTGACCCTCTTCTGCTGCTACCCTAAAACTCTGACCTATGACAAAAGATTCAGGCCACACAAGAAAGCAAAGATAGCAGAACATATTCCAATGTCTTTTCAAATAAATGTTATTTTCTGACATTTCAATAGAATGTCTCTCTCTCAATAGTCATTCACTGAAACATATTCATAATTATACTATTACCATATATTTTTCCATATATTTTCATATTTGTGAGAGTTTTATAGTACAAATATTATTTCTGTTTTGCCAATGAGCACAGAGGTTCAAAGTGTTTAAGTAATTTGCTTCAGACTACGTGGCTACTAAATAAGGGAATGAGGTCTCAAATCAGGTCTTTTATCTTCAACTCCAAAAATCATTCCACTAATTATATTGGTTTCTACTACCTAAATTATATATTTGAATGCTACAGGATTGTCAGGAAAAGTAATGTTAAATGTTCCTTGTAGAAATGAAAAAATTAAGAAGACTTTATATGGCTTTTGCCCCAAACTTAAAAACCACGAAGATCTCAAAAGATTAGAGTAACAGAGAAGCTTTTGTATAAGCCTTTCCAGTTCATATATACTATTTTATTTCTTATATACCTTTTCTCATTCATTCCTTCCCTTCTTTCTCTCACTGTTCTTTGGGATTCCTTATCTTTAACCTAGTCTAGTATAGAAGCAAGAGAAATCTGGGGACTTAATAGCAATGACCATGGGCAAGTCACTCTACTTCAGTTTTCTTCTCTTTAAAATGAAAGGTTAGACTAGATGACCTCTGAAGTGTCATTTGTTTCTGACAAAGGACACAATGCATGCTAGTTTAGACTGGTAAATCAAGCTTAGCAGCTGCAGAGCTACTTTGGCCAGACGCATGAGGGGCGGGAGAAGCGATTACATTTAGAGACTGAACAAAGTTCCTCCAAGTGGATAAATGTAAATAGGAGTGGTAGGTATTTCTTTCACATTTGAAGAGATCTCAGCTAGGAAATTATAGAGACAAATAACAGTAAGCTTTGATATTCAATGAGATTGTGCTGATGAATATTTCAGCTACTCAAATTCCAGGAAAGATGATGTGCTAATAAGGTAGAAGGGACAACTCCAGTCTGAATCAAGTATAACTTGGTATACCCCACAGCATCAATTAAGTGGCCTGAGGGATTTTTGTTGTTGTTTCTTTTGTTTTGTTTTCAGTAAAATACTGGAGGGAGTGGGGGAGAGCTAAATAAAACAAGGGACACTAATTGAGAAAAAAGATGTAGAGAAAATAGCTCACTAGCTCCCCAAGCGAAGGGGAAGGCAAAAAAGAAAAGCAATCCAAGAAATGGAACCCAGGATATTGTGATAATGGAGGGTCAGTTCAAATTGGGAAATACAGGGGGCAGCTGGGTAGCTCAGTAGCTCAGTGGATTGAGAGTCGGGCCTAGAGATGGGAGGTCCTAGGTTCAAATCTGGCCTCAGACACTTCCCAGCTGTGTGGACCCTGGGCAAGTCACTTGACCCCCATTGCCCACCCTTACCACTCTCCCACCAAGGAGCCAATGCACAGAAGTTAAGGGTTTTTAAAAAAAACCAATCAAACAAAAAACAAATTGGGAAATACACAGAAAGCATGAGTTCTAATACTGAGGGAAAAGGCTAGTTAAAAGATTTACAAATGATGAAACCCATAGGAACACCAGTCAAATTTCAAAGCGGGTGACTGCCAGGATAGTTTTCTCTCCAAAAGAAAGAAGGTAAACATAAGGCTTAAATAGGAAAAAGTCAGTAGGGAACTAGAAGTCAAAGAATAAAGTATAGGCGTGGGAGTGGAAATAGAAAAGAACAAAAAAAAATTTGCAATAAGATTGAGGGCTGCCCATGGAAAAAGGGAGTGACCAGTGAGACTGAAGAGATTGTTTAATATTTTGAACTAATGAATGCCAAGCTAAAATTGAATAATGTGAGAGAGGCTGTACTTATGGCTGACCTGAATTTGTATAAAGGTTTTATTCCCAAGTCATGTTACATAACACTACAGCAAAATTTCATTGGAAAGGAATGGTTAGACAAGAGATATTAACACATAAGAAAAGTGAGCAAAGGTTTTAAGTCTAGGAGCAATTTTTTGAAAAAGAATCTCCCTTTATTCAGGTTTTCTCTCATGAGTTTCCTGCAGAAAGTTATCTGAAATAGACAAATGGTGATAGGAATCAGACAATTTGAAGGCTGATCCTAGACAGCACTTTATGTAGAAAAGCATATCAATCTTCCAAAAATGAGGTATATTTATGCTATTCTGGAAAATCGGGGAGTTTGGGGGGGTGGATAGCCCTAAACCAGGGGTTCTTAATTATTTTGTGTCATAGACCTCTTTGGAAGTGTGGTAAAAGTTTAGGGGGACCCCTTCTTAGAATGTTTTTAAATTGGTAAAATAGATAGGATTACAAAGTCAAATATACTGAAATATAAATTTCACAATTATTAAAAAAATAAGTCCAGGGTAAGAACTCCTGCCCTAAACTTTTAAGTTTGATGTCAGGAAGGATATTTGTGCAATCCAAAAAATGTTCAATGTGAAACTTTCAGAAACAGAATAATAATATAACTTGGATATTCACGATATTGAAAAAAATTTGAAAATGTCTACCTCTTTCTTTTATTTATAATAAATTTCTTACTTTTGGTCCTCTATACATACATATACACACAACATGCAACAAACCCAACAAAAGAACAAAATTCAAGAAGTAGTCCTGAGTGAAAAAGGGAAAAAAACCTGCAAGGTCAGAATATGAAACCAAAGTTAATTTGCTGTAGAAAAGTACTTAAAATTTAAGGCATACAGCTGATGCCCCTAAAATACCTGTTGACTAAATGATTTAACTATAATGAAGAGATCTTATCTTTGACCCATTAGTGATATCCACAAAAGGTACTTTTTGCTGATATTAAGCATAATCCTATCTGACACACATCCCTATTTCTGCTCATTCTTCTCTCTCTCTTCCATATGAGATACCTAGGTGGTATATAGAGCACTAAACCTGAAGTCAGAAAGACCTAACTTCAAATCTAGCCCTAGACTCTTTCTGGGAAAGTCACTAATCCCCTTTGCTTGCCTCAGTTTCTCCAAGTAAAAATGATAACTTCATAAGGTTGTTGTAAGGATCAAATGAAATAAAATTTGTAAAGCACATGTGTCTGGCACATAGATACTATATAAATGTTTATTCTCTTCCCTTTCCCCAAATGGTACTCTTTTAAATACTTGAAGATATTTATCATGTTTCCCTTGAGAATTCTCTACTTCAGGCTAAACACTTCCAATTCTTTTAATCAATTCTTATATGGAATAGAATTGAGGCCCTTTACATTTTTGGCTGTTCGCTCATCAATGTCCTTCCTAAACTATAGTGCCCAGAACATAATATTCTACATGTGGCCTGATGGAAATTTCCAGTGAACATATAAGCCACATTGATTTTTCTTATTGAGTTTCATTGTCCTAGAACACAGGGATATTACAAGGCTCAAATTAGTTAATAGATATAAAGCACTTTGCAAATTTTAAAGCCTTATAAATACCAGTTATCATTATTTTCATTATTAGTCTACAGTCACCTGGCCTCTAGTCCAGTGATTTCATTCCTTGAGCCTTCTATTACAGTTCTGTTCAAACAATGTTTATAGAGTATTTCAGGGATATGTTGGTAAATGTTTAAAAAGTGGGCTAGAAGATTATTTTAAAGTTTAATCTGGGGGCAGCTGGGTAGCTCAGTGGATTAAGAGTCAGGCCTAGAGACGGGAGGTCCTAGGTTCAAATCTGGCCTCAGACATTTCCCAGCTGTGTGACCCTGGGCAAATCACTTGATCCCCATTGCCCACCCTTACCACTCTTTCACCTAGGAGCCAATACACAGAAGTTAAGGGTTTTAAAAAAAAAAAAAGTTTAATCTGTATGAGGAACATTTTCTCAAGTCTAAACAATCAAAAAGAAAATAAATCAAGCACTGATTTGTAGGGATTTCCATTTCTGAGGTATAAATGCTTAAACTAAACCAATTATTATAGGTTTTTCTGCTTTAAGCTGCCTCTAGCACATCTGGACACTGAGAATGAAAACAATGATGATTGCTGATAGCAAGCATTTATATGGTGTTTTAAGTTTTGCAAAATGCTTTACACGTTACCTCATTTTATCTTCATTACAACAGCCTGATAGAAATGTGCTATAATTGTTCCTATTTTGCAGATGAGGAAACTCAGGCAGAGAGAAGGTAAGCAACTTGCCCAAGGTCACATAGTTGATAAGTATCTGAGGACAGATTTGAACTCAGTTTTTTCTGACTACAAATCCAGGATACTATTGACTACACAATGTAATTGTCTTATAAAAGAGATTCTGCTGAGGATGCTGCCATTAGATGTGTCCATGATTTTCCCAGAAGTGTCATTGAATCTCAAAATAAGTAGGGGTCTTAGATGCCTTTTTGGCCTGCCCCTAACTAGATATTCTCCAACATCATTAATATGATCACTCAGACTTCCTCTGCTTCCAGTAATGTCGAATTCATTGCTAAGTTTTTCCTTTCATCTAGTTTAAACCTGATGCTTTGTAACTTACCAAGAATGAAGCTAATCTTATTAAAGGATAATAGGATGTACTGTGTTCCTACTGGTTCAATTTAAAGAAGATTTTATATAGAATGACCCATTTAAAGAGCTGGCTCATTTTAAAGGCAAACAGTAAAGTGGATCAAAGAAAAAAAGGCTACCTATCAATGAAATTAATATGATTTCAGTAAATGTTAAACATAATACACACAAAAAAGGTAACACTGCAAAGCAGATAGACTTTTCATTCTATATGGCCAAAAATCCTATTTAGTGGTCCAAATTAGAAGGGATTGTAAAAACATGATTAAAATCTTAGAGAGAGAGAGACTTTTTAGGTAGTTGGAGAAACCCAACACTTTCTACATACTTTTGCCAGACTTTTTGCACCTAATTTCTATACCAGGCATAGGGAAACTTGAGTAAGTAGCTCTCTTAAAGCCATGTGAAAGTAGGGCTCTGCATGATCCACTTATTGATAATACAACAGGAAAAATTATCTTACTACCTTTTCCAAGTTACTTATTGAAAGAAAAGCCATAAGCTAAAGAGGAATATTGTATATTTCTCAAATGTATACTATGGATATACAAAAATATCTCTCTCAATTTGTTTCTAATTTTTTGAACCCAAATAACTCATAAGTGATTTAATATCACTTTTTGGTCAACTAGTTGCTAGTTTCAAATATATAACCACTGCTCAGAGAGAATTAAAAGAAGTGTTGGTATGTTTCTTATATCAATTAATTTAGTGAATTCTAGCTTTTTTAAACCCTTACTTTCTGCCTTGGCCACATTCTAAAACAGAAACACAAGGACTAGGCAAATAGGTTTAAATGACTTGCCTAAGTTCACACAGCTAGGAAGTGTCTGAGGCCATGTCTGACCCCAGAGCTTCCTAATTCCAGACCTGGTGCTCAATCTATTGTACCACATAGCTGCCCTTGTGAATTCTCTTATATCAACTAGTAGAAACTTTTATAGAACCTAGAAAGCTTCCGTTTCTCCCAACTGAAATTTCTTAGATTACAAAAGGCTAAACTTGGAATAAATGGGAAAAACATATTTGAAACTAGATCAGCACAGAAATCTAGTAACTATGAAACAGGGAGCTGAGTTCATTCTGACTATGGAGGAGTAGCTATTTTGTTACAAAAAGTAGGTTTAACTTCTCTTATGGTACAAATTTTGCAGGATTCTACTGAACTCCATGTTATTCTATGCTTTCATACAAGTATTTTTAATCATTCTGTTATTAGACTGAAACTCCAAAGTATCCCATGGTTAAACTAGTTTAAGAAAAGGGGCATTAGGCTGCTAATTCAAAACTGTACACAGATACAGAACTAAACTCAGGGAAGAATTACATAACTTAAAGTTTTAGAAAGAATAAAACTTTAATTTATAATGTTAATAAATTTTTATTTGTCATCAAATAGAAGGAATTTCTTCAACTATAAAAGGGAATCATGTTGACTACCATCCTACTCACAGGATTGTTATAAAGCTTATATGATTAATCTATGTAAAGTGTTCAGCAAACTATATAACATATAACTATAAATTGCTATTATTATAAGATTAGCTCTCCCTTAGATATGGAAATGTTTATTAAGCCATGTGTTTGGATTCACTTTAGTAGCCAAGACTTGCCCCATATGATACTTAAGAAATGCTTATTGAATGATTGAATACTACTAAAGCAAGACCATTCCATTCCATAGATTCTGTTCCTTGGATGACTTCTGGTGCTGAGAGAGTAACTGCCAAGAAGAGGCAAAGACCAAAAACATCTTCCTCTAAAATCAATCATTTGGGAATTCATTTGAACTAACAAGTCTCTTTTTGATGTTACAAATAACCTCCAGTAATGCACACCTTCTTATCAACTCCTTAATATAGCAATACTCAGTTGAGATAAGCTTAAATAGAAGGAGAAAACAATAAAGATGAAATTATGTCTAATGCTCTATGATCTAAATTTCCCTGGCAGGTGACTGCAATCCTCTTGGTTCCCCTCAAATTTTTATAATTTTAGTGATGGGAGAAGTTGAATAAGATGTCTAGAAACTCTTTCCCAAACCCCTTCCCATACTGAAAGCCTCCTCTACTGTATTTTTAACACCCTACAAATACATATAAATTATAGGTCCTTTTCAAAATTTTAATACTTTAAACCTTAAATAGTTAATTCATCAGGTCACTACAGAATCTGAGAATTTCAGAATTGGAAGAAACCATGGCCATTTAGCTCAAACCCATGGCTAGAAAATAATCCCTAGTAGAATGCATTTTACAAGTAGATAATCAACTTTAACTTTAGGAAGATTTTTCTGAAATCAAGCCAAAATTCGCCTTTTGCAACTTCTACTAATAGTTTCTTGGTTCTGCTCTCTGGGGCCAAGAAACACAAACCTAATTCCTCTGACATGATAATCCTTCAAATATTTGAAGGCAGATATTATATCCATCCTTTACTTCTCTCCCCTTTTCTTTTCCAGGTTAAATATCCCTAATTCCTTCAGCCAACCACGAGGTCCTCCAGTATCCTTTTCAGGACTTTCCAGTTGATCTATGCTGTTCCAAAACTGTGGTGCCCAAAAGAAGGCATAACACTCCAGGATAGAGTACAGCAGGTCATCTCAAACTTGGCAAATCCAAAAGAAAACTCATGATCTTTCCTCTGAACCTGATGCTTTTGCCAATGTTCTTATATTTCTGTCAAAAGTCCCCCCCCCCCAGTTATTCCAGTCTTCACAATATTATTTTTGACAGCCTTTCTCTCAACCCGAATATAAAATAAACTGTAATATCTTGCTGTTTTTACTTCCACAAGTCTCTTACAGCTGATCACTTCTTGATCATTATCTATTGCTTGCCTGGGTTATTGCAATAGTAAACTGTGAGGAAGCTCTCTAATTGGTTACCTGGACTCAAATCTCTCCCAACTCAAGTTCATTCTCTACACAGAACTCAAAAGTTTTCTTTAAATACCTATTTATGAAAAATCTTTAGAACAAAAACCTCTGACAAAGGTCTAATTACTCAAATTTATAAGGCTCTAAATCAATTGTACAAAAAAATCAAACCATTCCCCAATTGATAAATGGATAAGGGACATGAATAGGCAATTTTCAGATAAAGAAATCAAAACTATCAATAAGTACATGAAAAAGTGCTTTAAATCTCTAATAATTAGAGAAACGCAAATCAAAAAAAACTCTGAGGTACCACCACACACCTAGCAGATTGGCTAAAATGACAAGCAAAGGAAAATGTTGGAGGGGATGTGGCAAAATTGGGATGTGCATTGCTGGTGGAGTTGTGAACTAATCCAACCTTTCTGGATGGCAATTTGGAATGATGCCCAAAGATCGCAAAAAGACTGGCTAACCTTTAATCCAGCCATACCACTGCTGGGTTTATAAGCCAAAGAGATCATAAGAAAAAAGACTTGTACAAAAATATTTATAGCCATGCTCTTTGTGGTGGCAAAAAACTGGAAAATGAGGGTATGTCTAGCAATTGGGGAATGGATGAACAAATTGTGGTATTTGTTGGTGATGGAATACTATTATGCTGAAAGGAATAATGAACTGGAGGAATTCCTTGTGAACTGGAATGACCTCCAGGAATTGATGCAGAGTGAAAGGAGCAGAACCAGGAGAACGTTGTACACAGAGACTGATACACTGTGGTAAAATCAAATGTAATGGACTTCTCTACTAGCAACAACGCAATCACCCAGGACAACTCTGAGGGACTTATGAGAAAGAACGTTATCCACATTCAGAGGACGGACTGTGGGAGTAGAAACAAAGAAGTAAAACAACTGCCTGATCACATGGGAGGATAGGGATATAATTAGGGATATTGACTCAAAATGAGCACCCTAGTACAAATATCAATAATATGGCAATAGGTCTTGATCCATGTAAAACCCAGTGGAATTGTGTGTGGCTATGGGAGGGGGTGGAAGGAGGGGAGGGCTATAACATGAATCCTATAACCATGGGAAAATGCTCTAAATTAATTAAATAAAAGAGCTAAATTAAAAAAAAAATAAATTCCTATTTATGTTCCTATCATCTCAATAAACACAAGTGACTCACTATAGCCTCTATGAGGCTTTTAAAGCCTTTATATCATAGCCCCTAAAGATCGCTCCAGCTTTATATACCTTATTCCACTTTACTCATGCTAGGGTTCCAGCTGAACTACTCTTTCCTTTGTTCCACTTATTTGGTACTCCATCTCCCACCTCCACCATGATTTTCTTAGTTAACTTCATAGAATCCATTTCTTCCTTCAAGATAAAGCTCAAGTATCACCCTCTATAATAAACCTTTTTTGATTAGTGCCCTCCTTAATTCTCTTAAATTAATTTTGTTATTTTTTGTGTATATGTTGACTCTCCAGCTGGAATGTAAGCTTCCTGAAAATTGAGGTTGTTTTTCTTTCTATTTATACTCCCAGCACAGTATCTGGCACACAGAAGTTGCTTAATAAATGCTTGAGGGAGCAGCTGGGTAGCTCAGTGGATTGAGAGCCAGGCCTAGAGATGGGAGGTCTTAGATTCAAATCTCGCCTCAGACACTTCCCAGCTGTGTGACCCTGGGCAAGTCGCTTGACCCCCATTGCCTGCCCTTACCACTCTTCCTGCCTTGGAGGCAATACACAGTATTGATTCCAAGACGGAAGGTAAGGGTTTCAAAAATAAATAAATAAATAAATAAATAAATAAATAAATAAATAAATAAATAAATAAATAAATAAATAAATAAATAAATGCTTGACTGCTCATTACTGCTCTGCCTCTCACTATAGCCCCAATATGACATTAGCATTTTTAGCTGTCATAAGACACTGTTGACTCATGTTGAGCTTGAAAGACCACTAAAACTCCCAAATTTTTTTCAGATCAATTGCTTTGTAACCATCTTATACTCAAGAAGTTAAATTTTTGTATCTAATCCTTTATATCAATTCCTATTAAATTTCATCTTATTAATGTCCTAGCTTATTAAGATCTTTGTAGGATTCTATCAACAACTATTAGCTATACCTCCCAGCTTCATATCATCTTCAAATATACAGAACTTCACAAATATGTTATATAAGCTAAGCTATGACTAGCAAATTTACAATAAAATGCACATCATATTTAAATGGTATGGAAATATCACTGAGGAAAAAATGAAACATTAAACTATGTGATTATAACGAATAAGTTTGGCCCAAGAGAAGAACTAAGAAAACAGACCTCTAATCTTTCATTACAGAAGTGGGGGAATTAGGGAGGTGAAATACTGCTTACATCAGATACAGTCAATGTATTGTTTTCTTTTTGTCTCTTTTTAAAATCTTTGTTACAATAGATGGTTTGCTGTGAAGGGGAAGTATATTTGGGAATGAATGTAATATGAAAATAAAAAATAACAAAATGAAAATGACAAAAAAACAAATATTTTAAAAACTTTTAAAACAAATTCTTGGGTCTATCTCAACTGAAAAACTACTGGCTTTAAGTAGATAAATTTTTCAACTTAAAAGATTTTAAAGCTAAAACTAAACTTTTGTATTCCAAAAATTCATTTGTATTTAAGATGATGTTTTTATATGGTAATCACAAAAATATATTTACTTTTTAAAAAAATACATGTTTTAGATACTTACTTTTTAAAAAATTGTAGAATTTATTCATTCCTTAAACTTACATTATAAGGCTCTAACTCAAAATTGTCATTAAAAAATCTTTAAGCCATTGGTATTTGACGACTAAATATTTTTTTAATAGAACAGTTGGAAAAGTATTCTAGAATTTATTTGCTGAATTCCAGGTATTATAGTTCTTATACCTCTTTCACTTCCATTGACTTTTTGCTCTCATGGTTTGGGAACAGAAAGGCAGTATAGTGTAACGAATACAGTGATAACCTTAGAACCAAGAAGATCTCAGGTCAAGTACTACCAATTATATTTATTAGTTATATGATTACTGGCAAGTGATTTTACATCTCTAAACCCCACACAACTCTCTAAGATGACATATTATACAGATTATTAATTATATAGATCCTTTATTTTAAGTGAATATAGAATCAGATGTCAGAACTATATAAGGGCTTAGAGATAATCTAGTTCAACTTTTTTTTTAAATTTTCAGATCAAATAGTTTTGTCCCAGATAATTTAAAAAACTTGCAATAAGGGCGTTTAAAAGATAGAGTAAGTCCACCATCTAGATAATAGCAGAACCAGGACTAGGCCTCCAGAATATAATCTATTCCAGGATTTTTTCTACTATAGATCTAGACATAAGCTAAAACTAAAGTATATAGTTTTTTAAAAAAGTATTTCAGAATAAAGCTGCTAATAATTTTCTAGAAGAGGTAGACAATCTTATTTTCTTAGCTCTAAAATGACACAAGAACATGATATATTAGAGTAAATCCTTTAAATTACTTATGCTGTTGGAGACAAAGACAATTAAAAAGTAATTTTTAAAAATGAATTTTTTGTTTTGAACTTTAATTTTCAATTTACAAGTTCTCACTAGCATGGTTTTTGGTCTTCCATAGTAAAAAATATTTTGATGCCCAAATACAGTAAGTTTCCTTATTAGGAAACTATTCGAATTTCTCAATATAGCTCTAGAAACCTTTAAGGCTGGAGTATATATTGTTAAATTTGGTATTATATTCTCACTTAAATATTTAATTCCTTCTGATCAAGAATGAAACCTCATCTGTCTAAAGGAGATAAATATCAGTGTAAACTCTTCAGAAACTTTGCTAATTTTATTTTGATTTTTAAATATTAAAAGATCAGCTTAAAAAGATATGTGTACCTTTGTAAATATCCCTTAGGATTAATTTATTATGGGAATTTGCTATCTAAAGACATTAGATTTTTATTTTTAAAACCTAGGTATTTGCTTTTGCAATTATCAACAAGTCTTTAATTAAAAGAAAATTCCTACTGCCCCTAGCAAAAGGATATGAAAAATATTCATATATTCGTGATTCTAGCCTTTGGTTAAAGAGTGCTTTCCTTCCCTCCCTTCCCCCCAACCCCCTTTGTGAGAGGAAGGGGAAGGCCACTGTTTTCTTTTATTGACTTGACTTTTAGGGGATTTGTGGAATTACATTTGTCAAATGAAAAAAAATTGATACAACTTAGTCCTTCAAATATTTAAATGCAAATTCTGAAGTGCAAACTAGTTTATTATTTCTGCTTTGGGGAATGGGTAAGACTGTAGCAAATTATAAGAGTCACATTAATACTAGTAAGTTTTAAACTTTGGCAACTTACGCTTTTTAGAAGGATTCTAGGAGTAGCTAGAAACTGAAGCTAGGGTTCCAAAAGTTTTTGCATATAGGCACTTTCAAATGCTTCTGTTTAGTTCAGAACAATTTTCTTACTCTGGATTTTGAAATGATTGTTCTAAATGACAATTAGACATGAGATTTTGCTCTAGTCACCTAAATGGTAAGTGACTAAGCTGCGCTGCCATTTTATCTAAATGTTGGGATTTTATTACATTTGAAGTCTGCAACCTTAAAATGGAAAAGACGTTTTTCTTATAAAGTAGTACTTAAAGAGTAACTTACTTTGAGGGAAATAATAAAAGTGTAACATTCACAAAATCAAATAGGCCAAAGAAAATTCGTAATTCGTGAACGACTAATTTTGAGATTTTTAGAAGAAAAATGCTATGGCCTTATCATTTTGCAGTGTTCCCTGCCTCTCCTAACTATGCAGGCTTGTTATTCTCAACAGGGTTTTAATGGAAAACTTAACTCTATGTTTGGGATTTTTGTTTTGTCTTGTTTTGGTAGTGGGGTTGTTGATTTAAAACTTTCCAAAAGCAAAACTTTGGTATACTTATGGGGAAGTTCTGGTGCCATAGGCAATATGTAAAAACCATTAGGTATTAAATGGTTTAAAATATTTGAAACTGAATATCCAATCATTTACCTTTGAGGGGTTTTTTTTTTTTTTAAATCTTTAGGGCTGGGCCATAGCTAACAGGAGGAAATTGGGAGCTGCAACCGTTTCATGTAAGAAAAAGAGTGCTCAGAAGAGGGAGACACACAAAAGTGCTTGTCATCTAACCAGGGAAATGATGACTGGGGTGTGCATGTGGGGACTGGGGGGTGGCAAAGCAAAACGTCAGTCAGACCCTAATCTGCATAAAAATGATCTCGTGAAATCAGAAGGCTGCAAATCCGATGAGAAAACCATCAGGTTAAATATAGAACACGAAACCTAGTTGAGAGGTAGGGAGGAAAAAACCTGAAACAAACCTTTATCACCACCAAACGAAGTTTGTAATGACGGTGGAATTATCTTGAAGGTTTAAAATGGGGAGGGGGGAGGGGGGTAGTGCATGTAATGGAATTGATGGAACAAAACAAAAATGGTTTAAATCATGCAAAATGTAACCGCAACCGTCCCCGAGCTCCCCGCCCCACACCAATCCAAAACCATCCCTATTTTTACACACCAAGGAGGAAGGTGATTTTTGTTTGTTTGTTTACCCCCCACTACCCTTCAACCACCCCTCCACCCCTCCCCCAAGCCCCACCAAACACAGGCTGAAGAAAACGCAGCAAACATTCCAGTACTAGGCACATGAGGATGAGGACTATTATTATTGAACCACAGACACATTATTATTATCGGACAGAAAGAGAGAGAAAGAGAGAGAGAAGAATTAGGGTTACTCGACCTTTCATCCCCTGCATGTTCAGAGTCTGTCATGTTTTTGTCAAGAACGGGGTTGGGGGGTTTGGAGAAAAGGCTCTCAAAGGCCATGAGGCTGGTGGAGGAGGTGGTGGAGGAGGTGGTGATGGTGGAGGTGGTGGTGGAGGGATGAGCAGCAGGAGGTGGCGAGGAGGAAACTGCCCTGTGGCCACCGACCAGAGACCCTAGCGCGCACACGCCCTGCTGCTGCTGCTGCCTGACAGAGAGAGACACACACACTTGGACTCGGTGATCACCACCTGCTCTCGGCCGCCGCTGGGACTCGGTGGTGAGAGATGATGAATTGGTAAAAACTCACGGTTACTTAGTGAGCGACACAGAGAGACACAGAGACTTTTCCAGTCTATTAACAATCACAGCAGAAAGATGGGGCTCTAACTGCAAACACAGGGCAATGGCCCCCCTCGCTGCCGGGCGCTGCTGGCACTGCTGCTTTAGTCTCTATCCGCCGCTGCTGGCCGAGGCTTGGGAGCAAGCGGGTGGCGTGGAGGAACACAGGGATTTGGAAAGTGGCCGTGACGGTGATTTCTTCTCACCAACATGGCGGCGCCCGAGATAGGCAGCTCGACAAAATGGCGACGGCGCCGGCCGAAATGCCTTTCTCCCGGACTCAGGGAGGAGGGGTGGGGGGAGGTGAGAAAGGATTCTTCCGCGCGCGGCCCTCGCTCTGGCGCCTCCGCACCGCCGCGGCGCAGGCACACATACATGCACACACTCATACATACACACACACACACGCACACACACATAAGCCCAGCCCCGGGCCCCACTGGGAAGCGGCCCTGGCGGGCGGGAGGATCCTGCTGAGAGCGTTGACCATTGGGGAAATCTCCCTGCCAATCATCCCCTAGGGGCGGGGTCTCTCCTTTCCCTCGGTAGCGGAGGGGTAGAGAGGCGGGACGTCGATATGGAGGCTATGATGGCTCTCTCACCCGGGGAGGGGGAAGAAGAGGAGGAAAGAGAAAGTGGCTGCCCCCTCCGCCGAGGTAGCGACGGCGCACGGATATCTCTGGGTGGAGATGAGAGTGGGCTGTGTCACGTGCCGCTTGAGGCTGCGGCTGAGCCGGAGAAGAAGGCCGAGAGGAGGGGCATGGCTGCCGCGGAGCAGTGCTAATCTCCCCCTCCTCCCCCCCGTTTGTTCACCAGGTCTCTCAGGCAGGCAGCCTTTCTTCTAGGAGCCGCTACGTTGCAGTGGCCTGCTAGGAGGACTAGGGAGAGAGAGAGGAGGCCGTAGGCCGCGTCTCTAGGTTCAATCTGCCTGCAGGGCCTGGGAATCTAGCTCGGCCTCCGTCACCCTCTAGTGTCCCTGCGTGCTGTGCTGGGCCTGAGGCTAGGCCTGAGGCCCAGGAAATGGAGGCGAGGAGGAACTAACCCAGTTCGTTTTCTGGAAGGCCTAAACGCTTGTATGAACACACACATTATCTCTTTTCTCTTTTTTTGCTGCAGCCACTCGCAGATTTACAGTTTCACTCTCCTTTTCCAATGTTATATTGTTAATACTTTTGACAAAAACAAAGTATCTCAAGCACTAATCTTTCTAGCAGAAACAAAGTATCCCAAGTACTGGCCTTTCAGATAACTGACACCAAGGTGCCACTCCCTTTTTGTATGTGTATTAGAATACCTCTCAGAGGTCCTTGCACAATTAGGTACTTTCTCATAATAGCTATCATTTATTTAGCATTTTAAGGCTTGCAAAGTGCTTTCCCTGGTTCATCTCATTTAATAAATGCTTGTTGATTGATTGTGAGAGATGTGGTATGAAGAAATTATGCTTGCCTAACAAAGCTGTACTTGTACTGACCATATGTTACCTACCCGGTGATGATTTTTTTTTTTTTTTAGCTGCAGCTCTCAAGATTATGTTCTGCATCTGGAGGGTTGATGAAATCTTTTTAAGTATGAAAGCTTCACAGCATTCCTTTATATGTGCTGGTGTAGAATTTAGCAATGTCTTTTGGCTTCTGAATAAATAGGCCCCAAACTAATTTTAATTTGTGTCAGGTTCATACTTAACTTTTTAATATTAAAGGCAAGTATCTTATTCCTTAGAATAATAATGACAGCTGGCATTTGTGTGACTAAATTGTATACTTATATATTTAACACCTTGATTTATAAGGCAACTTCCTTGTTGCATGAAATTAGAATAACTGATCCCTTCTTTAGCCTTAAAGATTTACAAAGGATTAAACTATATGATCTCAGAATTTTTATTGTACCTTTTAAAAACTACTAACTTATAAGCCTCATTGATTTCTCTTACCTATTACCCCAAGGTTCTTTGTGGTTCATCTGGATACTGTTAACAAGACCCAGTTGCAAAGTATAGATTATTTAGAGCTGTGATAAGTAAATAACTAGACTACAATGAAGTCAGGGACTTTCTATTTTGCCTTTGTGAAGGATACAAAGTACTTAGGATAATGGTTGGCATTTAGAGGGCCCTAAAAATGCTTTTTCCTTGGTTTGATTATGGTCTACACAACCACTCAAGAGCATAGGTTCCTTCCAGGTTATTACTAAAAAGCAGTAAATACTAGGAGATTTTCATTAGTTGAATATTTTTATTGCTAGAAACTTTATCCTTAAAAGCAAAATATACAGATGATCTTCATATTTTGATACAATGTTCTTTCAGAGGATTGTATTTTCCTACTGGAACAATGGCATATTTGGGCATTGTGTGCCTTATCAAAAGCTCAGAATCAAATCACCAGTATGACCCAAAATAAAGAAGCATTGTGGTACAGAGAACCTTCTTGAAGTCAAGACAAATACAAGTTCTACCATATGTTGGCTATGTGATTCTAGGCAAGTCATTTAAACTCTCAGTGCTATAAGAAACTCTATAAATATAGAGAACAGTTGCTGATAATTAGAAGAGGGAGTTACCTCGCTGGGGGTTTCCTTAAAATTAAATTATAGATCATATAACCCTTTATTCCAAAAATACAACTGAAAAGTAAAGATATTACACAATTTGTGTACATGTCTCCTCCTCCCCACTTGATTATAAAATACTTGGAGAAATAATCAAATAAAGATTTATTAATCACCTATACTGTACTGATATAAAAAGAAGTGAAAAATTCCTGTCCTCAAGAAGCTTATATTCTGATGTAAAATGAGGATTATAGCACCTATCTTCCAGGATTGTTGTGAGAATAAAATAAAATACATTAGCTATGTAATCAAAATGAATTTCCATATTGGCCATGTTTTAAAAAAAAGTATTTCATTCTCTATTCTAAGTCCTTCCCCTCTCTTTCAGGAGGCACATAGTAAACATGATTAGCTGTTATATTATTAGCATCTAATGCTACTTTTATTTATTTTTTATTTTTTTTAAACCCTTACCTTCTGTCTTGGAGTCAATACAAGGCAGAAGAGTGGTAAGGGCTAGGCAATGGGGGTCAAGTGACTTGCCCAGGGTCACATGGCTGGGAAGTGTCTGAGGCCAGATTTGAACCTAGGACCTCCCATCTCTAGGCTTGGCTCTCAATCCACTGAGCTACCCAGCTGCCCCCTAATGCTACTTTTATTCCTTCTTCATCACCATCTCTTAAAATCTTTAATCTTCTTCAAAACTCAACTCTACCACTATCAACTACCTAGTGCTTTTCTGATTCCCCCAGCTTCTGGCTCCATTCCTCACAAATAATCTTGTATCTGTTTTGAATATATTTTGTGTATGTGTTTGGATGCATGTATATGTGTGTGATATGTTTCTTCAATTTGTTGTGTTTAGTCTTTCTTGGTCATGTCCAACTCTTTGTGATGCAATTTGTGGTTATCTTGGCAAAGGTACTTGAGTGGTTTGCCATTTTCTTCTCTGGCTTATTTTGCATATGAGGAAACTGAGGGTGAAGGGACTTGCCCAGGCTTACATCAGCTAATGTTTGAGGCCAGATTTGAATTCAGGAAGAGGAATCTTTCTGTTTCCTGGTAAGGCATTCATTATGTTGCCCCTAATATTTCATTAGTCTTCTAGAATTCTGGTTGAAAAGAGTTCAGAACAATAGTATTCCATCACATTCACATGCCATAACTTGTTCATCTATCCCCAATTTATGGCGACCTCCTTAGATTCTCATTCTTTGCTACCTGAGACAATATTTGTAAAGTGCTTCACAAACCTAGCCTGTTAGATATTAAACTAGGTGGGAATTGGGGGGGGGGTCTTCATATAGCAAGATGCACCCCCTTTAATCACTCAAAGAGGCCATGATAAGATGTAGGCATATGTGGCTTTGCCCAAAGGATCCAAACATTGTGCTTAAGTCAGAGACCCAGAGATATACAAATGAACTCCTAATTTATAGAAAACTAATACAATGCCCTCCACCTGTGCAAAACTAATTAAACATTTATGTGAGAAACTGGGAGGGGGAAGAGGGAAGGGAGAGCAAAGCTAACGATTCAAACTTAACCTTTACTTGGAGTTTTGGGATCTAATATTGCTACTATTACCAACCAAAAATATATTGAAAATAATACACTAATCTCTTATTAATTTCCACTCCATACAGTATGAAACAATCATGCTAGTTATTATAATCTGGGGCCACATTCTCAGTCTTCCACTTAGAATTTATCTAATTCTAAGCTCCAGAGGAAAGTTCTCCCTGAGACTCTTCTGGTTGGTGACTGCTTCTCCTGGAAATTTATTTCAGAAAAGTCTCAATCACATCCTCCACATCCTTCTCCTTAATGACTTGAACACTATATATATATATATATATATATATATATACATATATATATACATACATACCCTTTCTTCATCTGTCATTCATCCAAAAAAGAACTCAATTGTCTTCCCTTCAAACTCCTTCCCCTTCTGAACTTTACTTTTCCTGTTGGGCCCAGAGATTCCTTCCACCCATGTTTTCGACCTCAACACCATCCTTTATTCTACTGTCACTCACTCCATATATATAATCAGTTTCTAATAATCCTAATTAATTTCTAGCTAATTCTAGTTTTTATAATTTCTCACTTTTGCAACATCTTTTCACACAGTCAGACACTATCCCTTTCTCTCCATTCATACACTCATTGCCCTAGTTTGAACTCTCAACATTTCTGGGCTGAACTATAGGATAATTTCCTTATCAGCTTCTTTGTTTCAATTCTCTCCTCATTCTAATCCAACCTCAATATAACAGCTACAAAAGTGAATTTCCTAAAGTGTAAGTCTGGTCACATTACTTCCTTCCTTACTTTGTTAAAACTCCTTCAAGTATCAACTATAAGTTCCTCTGATATTTA